>NC_081558.1:206311909-206316426 GCF_022355385.1 Mustela nigripes | reverse complement strand
AAAGATTTTATTTATTTATTTGACAGAGAGAGATCACAAGTAGGCAGAGAGGCAGGCAGAGAGAGAGGAGGAAGCAGGCTCCCTGCTGAGCAGAGAGCCCGATGCGGGACACTATCCCAGGACCCTGAGATCATGACCTGAGCTGAAGGCAGCGGCTTAACCCACTGAGCCACCCAGGCGCCCCTGTATTCAAATTCTTAAAGAAGATAATTTATGCATGAAAACCTTGCTTCTCCACTGCTCTTAAGCGCATTGCAAAAAGATTTAAGTTGGAGCTTGCTGTATCTTGTAAAGTAATATGTAGGACATACTCTGTGCATATAAACCCGCTTTTTGCACCAGGCTAGTGAGTAGCTGCTATAATTTAAGGGTTGCGTGTGATGTGGGTTTGAGAACATGGCCCGCTGTCTCCCATAGGGCCACCCGCCCTTTGTTAAAATGGAGCCTCCTGAAACTCCCTTCTGTATCATTCCCTGCCCCCTTCGCTCCTCCTATTTATATGATGTTTTCCTGTTCTCTTTTCTCCCTTTCACTCTCTGGCTATAAAAACTTTCCCTTTGGAAGGAATGTAGTTGCTAGTATCTGGCAGAATTCTGTGGGAAAGCGGCATATATCTAGGGCCAAAGGGCCTTGTTTGGAATTTCTTCTCAGCCGCTTCCAAGAACTTGGGGGACTTAGTTGCCCTGACGGAGCCTCAGTTCGCTCATCTGTAAAATGGGCTGCCTGTCATCACTGGACTCAGTGAACACTTTAGGCTGGTAAGTTTTGGGTTTATTTCTTTAAAAGGTATACGTTTCTTAAGGAGAGAAATAATAAACATCTGATCGGTTGGGTAGAGAATGCATTTTGTGAATAAGGAGGGTCTTTTTGAAATATTTTATTTATTTATTTAACAGAGAGAGAGACAGAGAGATCACAAGTAGGCAGAGAGGCAGGCAGAGAGAGGAGGAAGCAGGCCCCCTGCTGAGCAGAGAGCCCTATGTGAGGCTCAATCCCAGGACCCTGACATCATGACCTGAGCTGAAGGCAGAGGTTTAACCCACTGAACCACCCAGGTGCCCCAAGGAGGGTCTTTTTAGAACCCTTGAAAATCTCAACTGCTCTCACTTTTTCTGTTTGTGAGAGTTCTAATGTAACATGCTGTGTAATTCACACGAATGGTAACTAACATTTATTGATCACCTTTTACGTTTCAAGCCTGTCATTATATGTGTTTGCATTCTAGGGCGTTGTTACCCTTCCGGTTTCCCTTGGGGCTGAGGTGGTAACGGTGAGGTATTATTAGGAAGAATGCTCTGAACTGATTTCTCATCATTTACGGATGAGAAATTGACGCTTAGTGCTACTAAGATGCCAGTAGTCTTCCTGGCCAATCACGGACCCATCTGTCTCTCCGCAAAGAGAAGTCCATGGAGGTGAATGGACTGGTGAGTGAGGGGTAGGATTTCTCCCCGATCTCGCCGTTTGAGGGCTGCTCTGCATGCACCAATCTAGTCCAACATGTGGAGGAAGTGGAACTCTTGTGAAATTTTTGCATTGACCCAGAAGTGAGCGGATGAGTCTTTTATGAAGAAATGACTCACTGCGTTTCGTTGAAGCTGGTGGTAAACCACTTCTCATTGCCGTTTGGACCCAAACCCAAACCCCATGTTCCTAGGAACCTTGGTGGGCATCTGTAGAGTGATTTCCCTGCAGCCTTGAGAGCGTTGGTCTTTCACTGGGTGGTGTCACGAAAGAAAAGACAGTGTCTTAGTAAAAGGAGCCGTTCCCGAGGTGGAGTCCCTCCACTCTTTAAGGAGCTGGCAGCTGGCAGCTAATACCAGCTAGTATTAATTGCCCCCTTGAGTTAGCAGTTTTGACTGTATTTCTCTTACTGCACCGACAGACAAGTGTCAGAAAATGTTTCCTGACAGTGATGACAGCGGGCAGGATGATCAAGGTTTTTCTCCTCCGTGGTGCGGGGGACACGTGTCCTGGCGGTTCCCTGTCCACAGGTTGTGAGAAGGTCCCGTCGAACCAGTGCAGGTGTTGGCTGACTTGTTAAAACGAGCTGACTCTCTCCTTTCTCTCCAGAAAATTGGGAGGGTGGTCCTTGGTCACAGGATCACATAGCACGAGTCACCAGGCTGCATGGAAATATAGAAAAATGTAAATTATCCTTTGCTCCAGAAATAAACATCTTGGCAGGCTGCCCTAAACAGCTTTCCTCAATGAGTATTGTCAGTGCTGTCCTCCTCCTCCTCACACTGTGTGTGTGTAACACTGTGTGTGTGTAACCCTTCCTTCTGGGTCGTTGGCTGCGATATGAGGAGCATACCAGAGCCTGGCTCATCATTTGGGTGTCCCTGATTTGGTAGAAGGGAACGCCACAGCTAGGGATTTCTGTTTGGGACTTCTGACTCCTAACGGTAGCTGGGAGTTCAGGGTTTTTGGGAGTTCAGGGTGTCCAGGCTGTAAGTCTGTGAAGTTCATTTAACCCCTGTGGTGGTAAATTTCCAAGATTTCTCTGGAGCTGGTCGTTTGATGTCCATCCGGGAAATTCTCAACTAAAGTCGATAAAGGCAGATAGTCTGACTCCTTTAATGCACAATCCCAAATTTCCGTGGTTTCATACATTCGGAGGTTTACTGATTGTTCTTGTCACATTTACCAGGCACTGGCGGCAGGAAGGGGTGGTCATTTCTTTTTCTCCCCATGGGATTATTCAGGGACTTAAGCTTGGAGTTTTCTCCTGGCTTCTCCGTGTTTGGTGTACAAGGAAGAGGAGAAGGTACCTGTAGGGTCTCCAGACAGGTGTCGGGTAGATTCTGGATGTGGCCAGTGAGCTCACATTCCATGGGCCATGACACAGGCATGCGGTCCCCACATAGCGGTGACTGGGCCAGGAAGCTCCATTTTCTTGCTTCTTAGGTGAAAAAGGAATTGATTAGTGTCTCTGCTACAGCTGAGTATTTAAACTTAATCTTAAGGGTTTCTGAAGATGAAGTATTAAGTTAGGAAGACCTTAAAAGAGGAATTTAGTTGACTTGGTAGCTAGGTATTGGTTCTGAATTCTAGAGTCATTTTTACGTTAGGTGTTTATGAGCATCTCATAGGTGGAGAAGAAAGGCTTTTTAAATTTTATTTCATATATATATATGAAATTATATATATATATATATATACATATATATATATATCTTAAAGACTTATTTATTTATTTGACAGAGTGAGAGAGATCACAAGTAGGCAGAACAGCAGGCAGAGAGAAAGGGGGAGCAGGCTCCCAGCTGAGCAGAGAGACTCGATCCCAGGATCCTGGGCTCATGACCTGAGCGGAAGGCAGAGGCTTAACCCACTGAGCCACCCAGTCACCTCCCCTCCGATCACACACACTTTTTTTTTAAGTACTGCATCGGGGACTTTTCTCTTTGCCTAATGATGTGTTTATTCCTTGCTTGAGGACCCAGGATAAATGTCTGGTCATGCATGATATATTCTAGGTATAATCAAATTTGGATTTTTCGGACAGTTCCTCTGGGGATCTGTGCTAATTTTAGAGATGTCCTGAAGTTTGTCTTTGTACCTCATTTTTCCTGGAGTTTATCACTGACCCTGGCTTTTCAGGGCGAGAAGGCCACGTCTTCATGTTTCTTTTGAGAGACCACTGTTGATTTTGCAGGAGAACTTCTTCAGCCAGATTTTCCAGTCTAGGAGTGCAGAATTCCAGCTCTTTTTTTTTTTTTTTAAAGATTTTATTTATTTATTTGACAGAGATCACAAGTAGGCAGAGAGGCAGACAGAGAGAGAGAGGAGGAAGCAGGCCCCCCGCTGAGCAGAGAGCCCTATGCGGGGCTCAATCCCAGGATCCCAAGATCATGACCTGAGCCAAAGGCAGAAGCTTAACCCACTGAGCCACCCAGGCGCCCCCCAGCTCTGGTTTTTCCTGATGGAAGATCCACCCCCTGCCCCCTCCCTCGATTCTAAAGCTTTTCATTTTTAATAGTTTTGGAGTCACTTAAAACTTTTCATACCTTACCAGTCACATGCAACAGAGTCATGTTGAACATCTGTTCTCCTCAGGCGATTTTTTTGTCCCACAGAACCAACCGGTCCTTGTCTTGTGCTGAGGTTGGTAAAGGAGAGGTTACTCAGGTTGGAAGGCGCAGGAGAGTGAGGCTCCGGAGCTTGTCCTGCTGGCTTCATTCCTTCCTGCCACATCTGGTGTGGGTCCCTGTCCTTCCTGCTCTTCCCTACCAGTCCTGCTCCCTCTAACTCTCCCTGCTGTTAATTTACTACGGGCTGTCAGACCGGGTCATCAGGCTTGTTAAGTTGGGAATCAGCAGGCTCTAAGTGAGGACTACAACACAGGAACTCCCATTATCGATGGAATCAAGTTCAAGCTCCTCACCCGGCGTTTATGGTCTTTGGCAGCCAGCTAAGATGGCCCTTGCTGGGTGACACAAGGTACAGCAAGCCCCACCCCCATCACACACACACACACACACACACACACACACACACACACACACACACAC
>NC_081558.1:206235859-206311899 GCF_022355385.1 Mustela nigripes | reverse complement strand
CCCACCCCCTTCCTGAGCCACACCAGGTTATAGTCACCATAATCCACATGTGCTCATAATAAATATCGACAAGTGGGGCGCCGGGTGGCTCAGTGGGTTAAAGCCTCTGCCTTCAGTTCAGGTCGTGATCCCAGGGTCCTGGGATCGAGCCCCACATCGGGCTCTCTGCTCCGCAGGGAGCCTGCTTCCTCCTCTCTCCCTGCCTGCCTCTCTTGCCTACTTGTAATTCTGTCTGTCAAATAAATAAATGAAATCTTTAAAAAACAATAATAATAAAATAAATATCGACAAGTGCTTATTGAGTACTTACTATGTGCCAGGATCTCTTACAGAATAGAGAAAAACCTTTAACCCTTCTGAAGGCCAAAATGTTTAGATTATATTGAATAGAGATTGCATTTCCAAACATTTTAAATAACCAACAGTTCTTGTTGTATGTAATTAATATAGTCTATAGCAACAATTTAATAATGAAGTATAGATTTAAATGTTCAATGGAAGGATCTGTGGAATACGTGAAAGCCTTTAACTCTTCCAGGGACGAGCTGGGTCAGGTTATTGTGTCCCTTTCACCAATGAGAGAAGGAGACGCATCAGACTTTCAATTCATTTCTTTATATCAAATGGGTAAAAGGTATGCAGGTTTCGTAACTTGCCCTGGGTTACCTAGCTAGGGGGTGCCGGAGCTGCTGATGCCTATAATGGGCTCCGTGATGCTACTGGACTCATCCTGTTGAACTTCCCTTCCTGTCCTTTCATTATTTATTTATTTATTTATTTAAAATTTTATTTGTTTGACAGAGAGAAAGGAGGAAGCAGGCTCCCTGCTGAGCAGAGAGCCCGATGCGATACGGGGCTCGATTCCAGGACCCTGCGATCATGACCTGAGCCGAAGGCAGAGGCTTTAACCCACTGAGCCACCCAGGCGCCCCCCTCCCTGTCCTTTAATGCTACTGGGAGGAACCCTTAATTTTGTCCTCAGAATTCAGTGGGGGCTCTTCCTCTTCCTGTCACTTGCCCTTAGCGTACATTCTGTTCTCCCTGAATGAGGTAAAGTCTGTGCCTACAGCTGAGAGCATTGCCCACGACACCTGTCTGTAAGCCCCTCTCCCTCTGCTGGATGTGAGCTTTTTTGAAGACACGATCAGGAATGTTGTATTAAATGCTAGTGGAATCAATGAGCACGAGAGATTACCAGGCCCAGCATCCCACTTTGCAGATGACAGAACTGAGGCCTGGGAGTTTCCATCACAGGTGTCTGGGGTATATCTCAAACTGGAATCCACAGCCTCAGAGTCTATGACGACATGGACTTCGAAAGCAGGACACTTGGCTGTAATTTGGGTTCTGTTCCTTCATTATGGGCAGTGCTGTGGGTGGCGCACTGGCGCTCTGAGATGGGGAGATGTTTCTGAGCATCCCAGGTATTTAATGTGTACTTAGAACATTAACAGTCGTGGGAGTGGCTTGGCACAAAAAGACAAAGCAAGGCCTTGAATTTATACAGACCTGCTGACTCGTCCCATGTTCTGGTGAACAGAAGAGCCTATGAGCACATGTGACTAAAAGAGTTTTATTTTGTTTCTAAGTTCAAACTAGCCCATTTGATACTTTTTCATTCATTCTCCTATTCAACGTAGTAAGTTGCGTGTTAAATTGCTTCAGTTTCATGATACAGATGACCCGTGATTCATTTGTATCTGTGTGTATGACTTAGAATAACTAAGCTGTCATGCCTCAAATTTTGTTTTATTTTGAAATTGTCACAGGCTTGGAGAAAAGTTGACAATACAGTATAACGAATTTTATTTTCTATAAATCATTTGGGGGATAAGTTGCTATTACTCCAGACAGGAGGGTTTTTTTATTCCTCTGGGTAGAAGAGAACACTTTTCTATACAACCGAGCCCCAGGGCTCAGAATCACAGAATGAATGGATATGTTCCCACCAGGCACTCTTCATACCCCATTGTAGCTTTGCCATTTGTCCCATGTGCTGGAAGGGTGGGGCTCTTTTATTTTCTTTAAAAAAGATTTTATTTATGAATTTGAGAGAGAGACAGAACACAAGCAGGGGGAGAGACACAGGGAGAGGGAGAAGCAGACTCCCTGTGGGACAGGGAGCCTGACATGGGACTCGATCCCAGGACCCTGGGATCATGACCTGAGCCAGAGGCCGATGTTTAACCCACTGAACCACCCAGGCATGCAAGGATAATGCCCTTTCAAACAGTGTGTGTGTCTAGTTAGAATCATGTGTTGGGTTGTCATGTGTCTTCAGATTAGACTCCTATCAGGACCGCCACCTCACACTTGATTCTCATGACCTTGATACTTCTGAAGAGCTCTGGACAGATTTCCGGTCCAGTGTCCTTCCATTTGGTTTTACTCACTGTTTTCTCCAGATCAGACTCTTCTGCATCATTGGCAGAGAGAGCTGAGGTGTGGTTGGTGTGTCCTTCATACAGTATCGTCCCTGGGAACTCCCAATTTTGACCTGTTTAATTTCTCGTGGTCTCCCCTCACCCTGGTCTCTGGGTTCGAAGATGCCATCTGTCAGCCTGATCTGCTGGGAGGTTACTCACTGCCCCTTTGTAATTAGTAAATGTTTTTGTTTTTTGTTTTTTAAGATTTTTCCACACCCAGTGCTCAAACTCACAACCCTGAGATCAAGAGTCGCACGCTCTGCTGACTGAGCCAGCCAAGAGCCCCAGTAAATGTTTTTTATAGAGAGATATTTTGAGATTATGTAGATCCCCTCTTTCTTATAGAACTTTCAGTCGATTTATTTATATCTGTGTGCACTCGTGGCTTTTTATATTAGTCAGTGGGTTGTACTCTGTTCATAGTAGTGTTTATTTTGACACTCTGGTCACTCCTGATTTGACCTGTGATGGTCCCGTCGAGCAGATGCCTCTGTCTGTTGTGTCCCCCCATCCCTCACTCTGCTTGGGTTCTGAAGCACCCTGACTGCTCCCCTCCGTGGGTACCTTACCTCCCACCCCCAATGCTGGGACTCTCAACCCCCAAGCCAGGACAGTCCCTTGGGTGGATGCTCTCCTCACTCTAGTTGCTGGGTTTTTTATGCTTATTTTGGGGGTCAGTACACTGTAGATATTTTTAGGAAGGTTTAGGGGAGAATTGGTTTTGTTGTTACACTGAAAAAAACCAATGAAGCCTGTTTAGAATTTGTAAGCTGGTGGGGGAGGGTGGTGGCCCTGCCTTCCAGCACATTCTTAACACAAATTATTCAAAGGTTTAGGAGAAGTTCCATCATGTTAAACCCAAGTTTGAAACTTTTGTCATCAGCGGCACCCGGGTGGCTCAGTCGGTTGGGCATCTGTCTTCCACTCAGGCCAGGATCTCAGGGTTCTGGGATCAAGCCCCATGTCCAGCTCTCTGCTCAGCTGGGGAGTCTGCCTCTCCCGCTCCTGCTTTCCCTACTTATGCTCCCCCCACCCCCAATCAAATAAATAAAATCTTTAAAAAAGTGTCACCTTTTCTGTCAACACCAACAAAGGGGTGTTGATGAGATTTCTAAGGTGATTTGGAAGGGTTACTTCTCAAGGAAAGCCTGGGCTGAGGCTGAGGGACAGGAGGGCAGTCTCCTGGCTGGAGGCTGTCCGAGAACCCTGTCAGCTGTTGTCCGTGGTCCTGTAAGGAAGGACACACGCTGGGAGCCCACTTCTCTCTGTCGTGTGTGCTCGCCTCTCTTCTCTGCCCTGTGTTCTTCCATGCTGCCCTCCCGTGGGCTCTGTGAACCCTTTTGCTCAGCTCGGGAACCAAATACTCATTCATGACCACTCTTTTTTTGTACAGTTTATTATGATTTGCCGCTCCAAAAATAATCAGCTGAAATTCTTGGCTCCAGATCTAATTTTTTAAAAAATGTTCATAGATACTTGTTTTTAAAAAGGCGGTATTTTAGAGGAGCAGTGCTCGTAATGAACACTTCTGGTTGCACATGCCTGTTAAGCAAAATATTTAAAATCTCTATCATTTATTTTATAAATATATCTTCTCTCTCTGTCCGCTCCCCCTCCATACACATGCACACACGGACCAGTGTGACAAAAGATACTTATCTGAGACCGGAGTCGGGTAAATTTAGAAATTCAAACGTGTTGATGGTGTAATATCCCAATCTGTTGTCAGAATTTGCTAGAACCGGAAAAGTTCTTTTTGTCCTCTTGAATTTTAAGAAACCATACCTACATGGAAAGAGATCTTGACCATGTCCTCCATCCATGCAGTCTGTGTCCCTCTCACCTTTGACATGCCCTAGGTTCTTGGCTGCATTGAGCTGGGTCCCCAGATTTGAGGCTGGTAGGGTGGATTTCTTCGAAACAGATTCTGTTTCAACATGATGACTGCGTGCCTCCCCGCCCACCGACCCAGAAACACAGAGCATTTGAAAACTCAAGACTAGTATCTAATGGCTTATCCTGATTCCTTTTGCAGTTGAAGCTTCCAAGAGTTTTTCCTCCTCCCCCTCTTGTGTTCTTCCCCTTCCATGGTGCTGTCTACCATGTGTCCTACCTCTAGTACTCACTTATATGGGGAACCCGGAGGTCAGTCTGGAGTCTGAGGAAATTGAACAGAGGGCGTTTCTGAACATAGCTGTAGCTTTCACAGCCAACGAGAGACCATAACTCTTAAAGAGTCCCACCAAGCCAATGTCTTACATGTCATTGATTTTGGTGACCGGGAGCGTGGAGTAGAGTTTCATGTATATTCACTCTATTGTTTACTTTCTGTTTTATCCTACTCATGTTTTTCCCAGCGTGTTTTTTTTTTTTTTTTTTAAAGTCCTTTCCTGTTGTTGTTGTTGAAACAATTATAAGTCATTTGGATGCTAATGATCATGAAGGCAGTGCCCCTGTACAGTCCAGACCTAAACCCGGAGGTTACTTTGCCTTGGCTGTGGATACCTCGCAGGACCGTGTTGCAGGATATTTGACATCTCAGTTTCAGGTTGAGTAACAGTGTTTCTATTCTCAGAGCCTAATATCCCACCTGGATAGCAGGGGTGGGGGAATGGTGGGGTGGTGGGGGGCGCTGGCCAATTACATTTGTCTAGTGTACTTTGATTATCTTACCTAGGGTGTAATTCCTGGCGGAGTCCCTTTGTTATTTTTCTCAATCCCAAGGGTGTCCTCCTTTAATGCCCTTTTCTGTCTCCCGTAGCTAGGGATTACCTAAGAAGAGGGTCTAGAGAAGAATCAGAAATGGAGCCCAGCGTTTTTACTGTACAGTATTCAATTCCGCTGTATTAATCTAGCCCTCATGAACTGAGCCCTCAAGAAGTAGGCCATTGGTTTCCAGCCTTGGGCTCCTGATCTGGGTTCTTCCTGGCTGCCCAGAGAGGGTAGTCAGACCTGTGTCATAGGCTTGATGGAATGCCCCGCCTTCTCCCCAGTCCTGAGCACTGGGCGCATAGTATCTCATACATAAGAGCTGTGGCTTATGCTTGAATGTGAGTGTGTGTGTGTGTGTGTGTGTGTGTGTGTGCGCGTGTGCGCACACACACACACACACAGACACAGAGTCTCACTCTCCAGAGAACTCTGCTCTAAAACTCACAACTCAGGTCAACCTTTGTTACCACTTCCGTGCATACCTGGGAGTTATCTACTCTGAGTCAGACTTTTGGAGCTGGATGTCCTGAGTCCGTTTTGTAGCAAACACATTTTATTATTGCTTCCTCCTACCATGAGATATCAGGAATTTGTGCTTTAATCCCTTAAAACTGTGACCTTTTAAGTCAAAATACTATACAAGTAGTATTTTGGCATATCTGTAGTTGAGGGTACTTAACATTTAGTAAATCTGATTTACTTTGTGCATTCCTGACGCGTTCTGGATAACTCAACGTGCACTGCCACTGGTGATCTTCTTTCCAATACACTTACATTTGTCTCTAGTTATCTTCAATCAACAGTGGTTATATTTAGAAGATGAAGTTTCTGTCTTTAATTTTGGGTAACAATAATCTTTTCAAAAAGCTTGCGATAGCTTAAAAGAGCTGAAGATCTGGTGTATTATTTTATAAGATTGTGGTCTTTTGAATTGTCGTTTCTCCTCCTAACAATTGATCAGTGAAGAGGGATATTGGATGCCCCTCCTGAGTATTCCTTGTGAAAGCATCATGAGTTTTCATTGCAGTCCGTAAGGAATGAGATTTCAAACAGTCGGGTACCAGTTTCACAGATAATCTTTTCATATTTGCTTTTTTTTTTTTTTTTGAAAACGTCTAATTATGGTACTGGAGCGTGGACGTTGCAATTACTAATCAATGTCTGGCTGTAGTGAGCGATCCCACATTTACCATCTGCTGATCCACTTCTCTGGGTCAGACAGTAGTTGGTCGAGTGGTTTCCGATGGATTGCTCATTTACTGTTAATATTTCCATTTTACCAACAAGGAGACTGAGGCTTGGTGGTGTGAACAGACTCTCCACAACCATTTAGGTCTTCAGAAGCAGAAGCAAAATTCCCACCCAAGTCTGCCTGCCTCTGAAGTCCATTCTTTGAGCACGAATCTCTCAGTCCCATCACTTACTGGCTAATGCAATGCAGTTGAGCTTGAGAAGGTCTCTTTGTCTGGGAACAATTCTCATTTTGACGGGTGCTTTTGGGTGTCTTTCACAATTGCTCAAGACCTGTTCATGATCTGTTTCAGATCTCATTTTGAGATTAATAATGAACCCTTAAGGGCTTTTCCCATTGTGTCAAGTTCAAACAAAAGAAGCTGACAGACTCCCATCATAAATCGAACATACGTAACAAACAAACAGCACAAGTCCCAACAAGAAATGATTGCTCTCCCGAAGCCTGGGCCCATGTCAGCAGTTAACCGTGTTTCTCGGAAATGTCATGGAATCGGGGAGGGCAGTGGCGTGGATATGCGGCTGGGCTTCCTCCCTGAAACACGGCTGTGTTTTCCTTCCTTCCGAGATGCATGGAGCCGATTTGTTTTTGCTTGAACCCCAGAGGGAGATGGTGGAGTCTTCTTGATTAAATGGGCATGACGTATTACAAATTATTCTTGAACAGGTCGTTGCTACATCTTCAAGGTGTCCGGATGCCCTGTGTAGAAAACAAAACAAGCCCACAATGAGAAATTTTGGCTCCTGGTTGTTGATGGTGTTAGTTATAATTAGTGGGAAGAAGCTGTTAATTCCGAATCTGGGTATTGCCGCTGTAGAGAAATCACCTGCAAAACTTGTACTTTCCTCCTGCAGTCGTATTTCATGCGAAGCCATGTGTTGTATCTTTTTCTGACTCCTATATCCCAGGCCTTATAAGAAAAGAGCTTGTGGGGCGCCTGGGTGGCTCAGTAGGTTAAGCCTCTGCCTTCGGCTCAGGTCATGATCTCAGGGTCCTGGGATCGAGCCTGGCATCGGGCTCCCTGCTCAGCAGGGAGCCCGTTTCCCTTCCTCTCTTCTGCCTGCCTCTCTGCCTACTGGTGATCACTCTGTGTCAAATAAATAAAAATCTTAAAGAAAAGAAAAGAAAAGAAAAGGGCTTGGGGTGGGGGTACACATACTATTGTCCTTCTTTTGATTTATTTTAAAGCCCGCACCGCAGTATGGGATAACATACACATGTGTGCCTACCCCACTACCTCTCACCCCCAACACACACCTGAACCTGGCGTGGGTCTGACCCATGCCCCGTGAGTAAGAAGCCTGAGCGCCAAGGATGATGCCTGGTTAGTCATCATCATCTCTCCCATGGTCTGTTTTATGGTTGATGGAGAGGTCTGGATAAAGAAACATAGAAAGTGGAAAGGGAGTGCTGCCTGACGTGGGTAGTGCTGGTGACGATATCGAGAATTGGCTGCCAATGAAGTAAACACCTCAGTGACTTGGCTCTGTATTTGGCCAGAAGACTGAATCTGTAATAATAAAAACAAGCCCATTTTTGTTAGATGATTCCCCACAATTAGAACCCACAAAACACTCAGGGTCTCACAGGCCATTGATCGATACTAGAAAAAAAAAAAAAGAAAGTTTTCATGATGAAGAAAGTTCGAGAAGTTGGTTAAAAAAGTGAAGGGTAAGAATTTGGGTTCCCTTCTTTGACCATGGAATGCATTTTTCTTCAGGCACCTGTGAACATTCCCTGTGTTTCTACGGAGTGTGTACACATATCGGAAGACGGGGTAGAGTTGAGAAATGAGCGTGACATGTTTCGGAAGATGCAGACCTGGCTTTTCCTCATGGTCAAGTTTCATGCTCTAGACGTAGACATGTTACTTACAATTGGAAATGTTTCCTTTTTTAAGGATGTAAGCAGTCTTCCGGTTACAGATTCAGATACCAAAATGATCATCACCTTTTCCCCCCTGACTCAGCTTAAAAAAGTCACAGTCCCATTAAACTGCCATCTTGTCCTGTTGTGTACAGTCTCATAATCTTTTTTTTTTCACCTTGCCCTGTGAAGAGCATATATTTCATTGTAAAGAATATTAGGGACATGAACATTCTCTTGGCGCAAAGAATTTTATTTAGTCACACCTTCATTTTTCGTGTACTTTGAGCTCATGGTAGGTACTTAGTTTTTGGGTCTTACGTTGCGTTTTTTGGTTTTTGTTTCATCCCTTCCCTCCCCATGAACTGTGCCCCCCACCAAAGGATCTTTAGGGCTGTTTCAGGAGCCTGAAGCCTTCCCCATCTTCGCATCCCTGTGAGATCTTGGACCAGCAAGGGAGGGTGCTGAGCACACACTGATCTGTAGTCCTAAAAGCTACAAAAAAATCGAGATCCATCTCTGAAAGCAATAATCGGAGGGATTTTTTATTTTAGAGGAGAGACGTCATGATCTTATTTACCTTTCTGGAAAACTGAGCCGAGCGGGTACAGCACAGATGGCAGTCTGTTCCTGTGAGTGTGGGGACAGAGTGAGAGAAACAGAACAAAGCAGGTGGCTCTGGTTCTGGCCCCCCTGGTGCCAACATTAGTTCAGGCCACACACAGTCCCCGCTTCCCTGAGCTTGTTCAAGTGAGACATTGGTGGAACCAGAAGGCTGATATTATTTTGGTCATCGAGCTCTATTTAATGAATGCACTTGATAAATCCCCTCTTCTTCTCAGGGATGCTATTTTGAATGGAAAATCACTACTGGAAAAGCAAATCCCTACATCGATGATGGACACAAGACCTCCCCCCCTGCTCTGTTATATCCTCCACACCCCCAACAGGTTCCTCTTCTGCGTTTTGGAAGCGCTTATTAGGTGCTGAATTTTCTTTTTTAAGTTTTATTTATTTACGTCACCTTCACGCCCACCGTGGGAGTTCAGGCTTATAACCCTGAGATCAAGAGTCCCATGTTCCTCCCGCTGAGCCCACCAGGCACCTGCCCAAGGTGCCGAATTTTACTGAGGAGGAATAAGAAGCCATAGAGAAATTAACTGATTTACCCCAAGTTGTCAAGTTACCCTGGTGCTCGCAGACGACTGTCCGTTACCTACCTACTGTGAGTGCTCTTTGGTTTGGTCCTTGAAAAAAGTCCAGCTTCCTACTCCATGGAAAAGCAGAATTAGGACGCCCAAACCAACTCTCTCAGCTTGTTTTCTCTCAAGGTGAATATTTTCAGAAGGGGGCACGCTTAGGGCTTGGGAGGGCTGTAGTGACGCCTGAGCCTCCCGAGGGTTGGTTTGGTTTAAATGTGGCCCTGTCAGTTCTAGCTAGCTCGGAGGACTTGCTTTCCCAGCGTGATGCATTAGTCATGAGTGTAGGAGGATGTTGAACAATCATTCCGACCCTCCTCCCCATCACTGGGTTTTCAAGCGCAACTTCAAGCCCAGCTGCATTAGAATTGAGGACATGCTGGGGACACCCCCCCCACCCCCACCCTGCTGTGTGCTTGAAGTCTTGGCTCAGGGGTGGGAGAGGGTGGTGATTTCAGATCCAGGACTAGAGCAGAAAAGTCACCATGGGGAAGCTTGTGTACCCGGGACCTCCGTAATTTATGTATTATGCAGTGGGGTAGGGGGTAAGAGAGGATTAGAAGTGTGGGGGCCGGTGTATTTGTGTTTTCCAGTTTGCAAATAATATTTTGATACTGTTTTCCATATTGAAGAAAAAAGGAAAAGAGAGCCATAATTCTTGATGATGTTGGCTACCAGCAGACATAAGCTCAGAGGGACGCAGTTACCTAGAAATCTGTGACAGGGGCCCCTGGCTGGCTGAGTTGTTAGAGCAAGTGACTCTTGATCTCAGCAGTGTTCAAATCCCACGTTGGGTATAGAGATTACTTAAGAACAAAATCTTCAAAAAATGTTCTTAGAAATACGTGGCAAAGATGACATCAAGAAAGTAAGGCCACTGTCGTCAGTGACCCCCTCATGCCTTGGAACTTGGGGCTACCAGGAACATCGTCAAAGTAGATCTATTTTAGAGCTCAAATCTGGTGGGTCGGTCAAGAGCAACTACTGGAAAGGCTGTTGTAAACTTTCTTGGCGGAATAATTTGAATTCTTTCTGTCCCTTTGGTTGACATTGATGCCATTACTAGGTATTGGAGAAAAAGTCTGTCGGACACATGATAGTGAATTTTGTATGTTCCCTTGGCTAGGCTCTGGTGCCCAGTTGTTTGGTTAAGCACCAGTGTAGATGTTACTGTGAGGTAAATTTTAGATATGATTAGCATTTAGATCAGTAGGGATTGAGTACAGTGGATTTTCCTCCATAATGTAGATGGGCTTCATCCAATCACTTGAAGGCCCTGTAACAGTAAAGGCTGAGGTCTTCTGGATGGAAGGAATTCTGCCTCCAGATGCCTTTGGAGTCAAGACAACAGCAGCATTTCTCCTCTAGGTCTCTACCTTGCCAGTCCGGCCCACAGATTGTAAGCTGGCCAACACCTACAATTGCATAGCCAATTCCTTAAAATACCTGTCTCTCCATTCATTCTTCCCTCCCTCCATCCATCCATCATCCATCCATCCATTTGCATCCTACTGGTTGGTTCCCTTTCTCTAGAGTACCCTAACATAGGACACGTGTGTCATGGAACATCATGTCAGAAAGTAATAAACTGTAATCCCTTCCTCAAGGAACTGGTGATCCTCCTGGAAGAAAAGGATTCAGACAAGTGTTCCAGTAACTGATAACTGGGGATTCGGAGAAATGTGGTGAAACAAATCTTGGAAGACCAGAGCTTTGCTCAGTTTTCTAGTAAAACGCTCCAACATAAAAAGAGAATTGACTTCCAACCACTCTATGAGCCATTTTATTTTGGGGAAAAGATGGTTATTTTCACCTTACAAAATCATAGATATTGAAAATTTTATTCCATTATCAACCTGCCCCAGCTCCTCTGCCCTCACTAGCCTCGTGAGTAAATCTGTGAGTCATAGTGACTCTTTAGAAAGACTCCCCTTTATCCCGATGGATAGTCTCCCTGCTGGCTGTGTTGGTATGTCAGGTAGCAGAGCAGGGATGCGAGGGACTGGATTCTGGAAGGACACTACGTGCCTCTTGAAAGTGTGTTAGTTGGGGTTTGCAGTGATGAGTGCACTCGGTGGGCAGCGGAGAGGGACATTAGTGATGGGGATTAAAGGCAGGGAGACCTAGTGTGAAGGACAGAAAGCAAAGGAGCAGGCTATAGAGAGTACGTCAGGGACTTTGGAGGAAGAAAGAAATGGGGACTCCTGGGTGGCTTACTTGGTTAAGTGTCTGCCTTCGGCTCAGGTCATGATCCCATGGTCCTGGGTTCAAGTCCTACATTGGGCTCCTTGCTTAGCCAGGAGCCTGCTTCTCCCTCTGCCCCTCCCCCCTGACTTGTGTGCACGCATGTGCACGCACTCTCTCTCTGACAAATAAATAAAATCTTGAAAAAAAAAAAAAAGGAAAGAAATGAATGTTTGTGAAGTCCCAAAGAAATACCAAGGAAGAGTGTTTCCAGACCCATTCCCTCAATCCTCAGCACAAGCCCTCATGGCAAATTACCCATTTTGCGGTTGGAGAAAGTGGTATACAGTGATGATAGGTGATCGGTTCAAGGTCACAAGGACAGTGGATGACAGCTGAGGGCTGGATCTGACTGAACCCAAAGTCTGTGTTACATTGATAAATCGCTTTACCTTCTGGGAGGAATCTTAAGTGTGGAAGGTTTTGACCCTAAATAGTGTGTCAGGTTTGCACTATCACTGGTTAGTCCCATGGAGGGGTCCAGAAGGGGTTACAAAGAGGGATGTGTGCTGAAGACCGAGGTTCAGGTAGTGGGGAGGGTGGAAGGGAGTGAGTTTTATTAAAGAGAAAAAAGAGAAAAGTTCTCCTTATGGAGAATTTGGTGGAAGGCTACAGGCAGGACCTATCATTGGGGTCAGAGGCGTATCTGTAATGTGCCCAGAGTCCAGGGGAAGGAATCGTGTTTTGATGGCAGGCGGCCGGGGTTGGGGATGGGGGGGGGGGCGTGGATGCTGATGAGAGGCCAAGGCCATTTGAACTCGTAAGTGGGAGCTCCTTTAGCTACAAGTGGTTTTCTGGATGGGAAGCTGGCCAGACAGAATGAGGATTTCTTCCAGAAGATGAAACCTTTTCTTCCCACCTAGGAAGACCAAAGTTTCATTCAATTCTATTTCAAAAATGGGTTTTTGCTTTGTGCGTTGTTATTGCTGGCCTTTTTTTTTTTTTTTTTTCCCCTTCTAGACTATGTAACTGATACTTACTGGCTACTTATCCTGGCTCTGTCTGAGATCCCCCACACCAAAAATTGCAGCCATGCTTGGGAACCTGTTTTTGCTTATTGCCTCCTGGCCAGTCGTTGTGCTGTCTTGTTGGGGGTGGAGATCACAGGTTGCAAAAAGGAGTCCCTCCTTCCTGTATCATTTTCCTTTTCCTTCACATGGCACTGTCTTACCAAGCACTGGTGATGGGATATTGCCTAACATCTTCATTGCAGGAAACACCATGTAATGGCCCCCAGGGACAGCTAGTCCTGTCATCCCATAACTTCAGAGCAGCCTCACGTTCTCACCTGAGGTTCTTCCGGAAGATTCCGGGAGATTTTGACACTCCTGTGTTGTTGCTTCACAAGAAGGCTAAGCTGTGGGGGGAAATTTAGATTGTACAGTTGGGGAAACTGAAGAATTCATCAAGGAGGCTTATAAAACAAACCTTACCAACAGATTTGGGGTTAGTTTTTGTTGCTAATTAAAAAAAAATTTTTTTCATCATTATTATTTTTTATCATAATGACGTTTCTTCTGCTTCTGGAGAGTTCCATAGTAGCTTGCAGACCCCACCTGTCCACCATGTCCCTGGAGGAAATCGCAAGCTTGGACCAAGTTGGAACAAGACAGGAGGGGGCAGGGAAAGGAATAGGTCCCCCAGGTGGTTTTATTCAAGCCAGTATGAGGTGGCCTGGCCAGGAGGCATTTCGGTGAGCTTCCCACATGCCGTCTTTTCTCAGTTTCCAGATCAGTGTTCTCTGGGCTAGAGCAGTAGTCTCCAATGTCGTGTGGATGCACGAGATGCTTTCCTTAGGGCGTGAGAAGAAAACTTCAGAATCTATCTTTCTCTCTGTCTTGGGCACTTAAATTTTTGCGTGTTTCTGTTGGGGTCCCATGAAGGATGCACATTATTCACACACACACAAAGGTAAAATGTGCATTGTTTGTTTGAACAGTAGCTCATGCATGTGGCCGACACGTTAGTTAAACGAGCGAGGACACGCTTCCATGCTGTTTGAGGTGGGCATGCTCAGAACTCCTTTGCCGAACGAGGTTGCCGGTAAAACCATTGGCACAGTAGTGCCCTGGACAGGAGTGCACTCGCTAGTCCTTAGAAGGCAGGCCGGTGTCTGTTCTGCTTGCTTTGTGTGTGGTCTCATAGATACGACTTGGCAATGAATGTCAAGCTTTTTAAGCTAGTTGCTGTCCTACGAGAAACAGATTTGCTCTGCGATTTTATGTATCGGTTTTTCTGCACGGGCACTTTGATGTATAGCTGTTTCAGGGCTGTTCCCATGGTTTCCCAGGAACCGTCGTTATGTGAAAGGGGCTGATTATCCTCTTTTGACTACAGGGAATAGTCATAAAAAAGTCATTTGATTTTTTTTCCCCCCTTCTACTTTAAAAAAAAATCAAGATTGCAACCATTTCATGTGTTTTTCATTTCCCTCCCAATTTTTAACTCAGTTAGGATGAATGTTCGTTGTTATTCAGCCGAAAAGATCTTACACCATTTGAAGTAAGAATTGGTTGTTCCGTCTTGCCTTGCTTTCTTTTTCTTTCTTTCTTTCAAGATTTTACTTATTTATTTGACAGAGAGATAGAGAGCACAAGTAGGCAGAGCGGCAGGCAGAGGGAGAAGAAGTAGGCGACCCACTGAGCAGGGAGCATGTCGTGGGGCTCCATCCCTGGACCCTGGGATCATGACCTGAGCTGAAGGCAGCTGCTTAACCCACTGAGCCACCCAGGCGCCTCCCATCTTGCATTTCTGGGCCGAGCTGACTGGCACTTTTTGCCTTCATTGCATCATGTGTTTACTGGAAAGAGACTCTCATGACGGTTCCAATGATGACGCAGGTTTTAACTTAAGCAGGTTAACATGGAGTTCCTTTCAAGTGTAAGGTGGGCAGAAGCTTCTAGAACCTATCCTCTTCATTTAAAGAAATGGATGGTCAGGAAGGTTGGATTGACTTGAGTTGCTTGTGGCCCTAAAGTGAGTGCATGTCTTTTCTACCATGGCTCTGAGCCCACTGTCACACGTCAGACCCCAGGGTCCTGCAGTGTAACCAGACGGTGGCCGGAGGCCTGCAGTCCTCTTGCCGTCTTGCTCTCGTGTAGAACGGGTGGCAGTTCCATTTGCGCTAGCGTCTGATACACGGCTGTGTGCGTCCCACACTCCTCTCCCTGTGATCTGCGCGGCTTGGGGGTCTCAGCCTTGTAGTCGGCAATCTTATTTAAGTGGGAAACCCAATCTCAGGGCGAGTCAGGAGCGTGGTGGGTGTCCTGGGGACCTGGAGAGTTCTGGGGGCTGAACTCCAATCTGATTTACATTTTAGCTTCATGGCACAGAGCCCGAGGCAGCATTTTATTTTTGTGTTACTGATGCTGTTTGATCCATTTATTATTAAAGCCATTGGCTGAGTCCATAGAAGGCGTACTTGAGATAATGGTTTAAACTTTTGGCCTCTCACGGGTCATCAGAGGTTGTGTGTGTGAGAGAGTGTGTGTGTGGGGGGGGGTATGTTTAAAGCTCTTCGATTATACAGTGGAATTGGCCCCTATCTGTGTATCCATAAATCCTTCCTGATCTAGGCTGTTTGGCAGGGTCTCCGCCTCTCCCTCCATCCTTCCCACCGACTTCCTTCCCCCTTCCTTCTTCCTTCCTTCCTTCCTTCCGGTGCCGTGCTCATGTGTTCCAGCCCTGTTGCTCTGTGTCTGCACGGAAGGGACGCCATATTTCTAGTATGATCACGGTGCATTCCCCCCTCTCAAAGGCAAAACTTCAGAATCAGGTGCTCTGTTTGACCTCATGGTGGCAGGTGTTACTGCCAACCTTCTTTGTCAGTTACCAAACTAGAAACTTCAGAAGCATCTCTCCCTTCTTTTTTTTCCTGTGCTCCCCATTTTTGATGGATCAGTGTGTGGCCACTGAGTCCCGGTGGCTTCAGCCTGCCATCCTCCTCACCTCAAGGATCTCGCTGTCCCGGTTTAAGCCACCTTATCTCCAGCCAGCCACTGGCTGATTGACCCTTTGCCACAAGCCTCCGCCTTCTCTTCCGTGCTAGCCAGGGTGGGCTGGGGACAAGTGTTGCATGGCGTACCTCTGCTGATAAGATCCCATCACAGACTCCAGTACACAGAAGGTCTGATTCCTTTGTGCAGTGTCCCCCGCCAAAGCCCATCTGTGAAGCCTTATCACCTCCAGCTCCCTTCTGTGCATCTGTGTCTGTGCAACACTGGACTGATGCTTTTAGTGAACAGCCCTTTGCTCTTTTTCTGGAAAGTTCTGCCCCCCCCCCCCCTTTTTCCCCCACACTCCTTCCTTTCCCTGTTTATTTCCTCCCATCCTCACAAGCTAAACCAAATCCCATTAGCCCATCAGGACGAGGCTCAAATTAGCCTGTTTCTTCTTATCATTCACTATTAACAAGACCAGGTGAGCCTTGACAGCTGAGTGGAGAGGTGACCATTGTTTACTCAGATTTGGGGCATCATAAGGAACATGGTCTCTTCCCATATCCTGGGCATACGGTAGGTGCTCAATAATATTGGTTGAGTTAGCGGTTAGTCGCAGTCAGCAAAATTGTGAAGGCTCTTCTACAGACCGTTCACAAGGAGATTTTAGATAGCCATAAGCGTACCTATTTAAGATCTACTTTTATATGCTCTATTTCATAAGATGCTGTCTGTTGTGAGGCACACCACTGTTTTGTGTACCTCTAAGAAAGAAAATGGCGCCTGTGAAACCACACCACACCATAGCGACCGTAAGGCACAGTGAATTTCAGAGATGTTCAAAGTGACAAATGTGTTTTTCTTAGAATTTTAGAATTTCTTAGAATCAGTGAAATAAGGAACTGTGTTTTATCTGCCGGAGCTTGTGTAGTCTTAGTTTTATAACTGCCAAAGAGTTGGAGGTGATGTGCAGATAAAAAATTGAGGTCATTTAAAATGTGGGTTTTTTTTTTTTTTTTTTAAACTTTAAAACGAGAGAGTAGAAGAGCATTTCACGCTGAGTAGCCTGGGACTACCTTGAGATGCAAGCCATGTGGAACCTTGTCCTGTCAGTCTTGTCTGATGAATGAGCCCTAGTTTCTTCCTTTTTATTTTTATTTACTTATTTTTAAAAAAAGATTTTATTTACCTATTCAATTGAGAGATCAAGTAGGGAGGGGTAGGGGGAGAGGGAAGGATGGAAAGAAGCAGGCTCCCGCTGAATGTGGAGCCCTTTGCGGGGCTCGATCCCAGGACCCTGAGATCATGACCTGAACTGAAACCAAGGGTCAGACACTTAACCGACTGAGCCACCTAGGGGTGGCTAGGGGCCCCCGGTTTCTTCCTTTTTAGAGGATGGGGACTTAGTAAAGAATCAACCCCATTTTGAAAACCCTTAGGAAGAATGCCTTTAAAAATTTGTCACAAATTATCTTCCTTGATATTGAAGTGGAAGATTCTTCGCTGCGCTGAAATGTTTTCCTTAGCCTTACCGGTTACCACCTAAACACGTATCAGGATCAGTATTGCTGATGTCCCCTTCCCAGTGGCATTGCACAGGACCCGTTAGGTGTCCCTTTTTCCGTAAGGCAGCTGTGTTTCCTGCCGTCATACTCGCTCATTGAGTTTTGGTCACTAAGTTACATTGTTAATCTAATACGTACACGTATACATTCTTAATATTTTTAGTTTCTCTTCCTTCCTTTCCGTCTTTAGTATCTGGTTTACTGAAACCTCTTTAGCCATTTCCTCTGGGAGGATTTTGCCATCTCAGGCATGGCTTCCGCCAACACAGATGCCACCAGCAGCAGGAATGGCTACCAGCTGGGGACACAATTCTTTCTGATGGGCCCTTTAGGCTTGAGCGTGAGGGACCAACAGTGCGGATTTGGGGTTTCCCGGCATGGTAACTTCTCCACAGGGGCTTTTGTGGTATTTTCTCTCCCCTCTGTGTCGAAGGCAGTCCCAAACCCTGTTGCTGGCAGGCGTAGTTGCTGCCGCACGGCTGCTGGGGTGCGTGGCCTCACCCCAGGGAGCTCTTCCTTGACTCACAGAGTGGCCCTCCCATGCAGTGTGGGGGAGGCGGCTCAGGTCATGGAACTGCTGTGCCTGGATGGTGTCAAATGGGACCAAATCGCCAGGGCGACCACATCTTGCTCCGCTTCCCTTGACAGCTCGATTACATTTCGGACCGAAAGACTTCCCTCTGGGCTGCTCAGTGAGAGAACAGGGGAAGGGAGAGGCCAGGTTTTAGGGGTTGGAGATCAGCAGGGGAATGGCAGGTTACCCTTTCACAACGCTGGGTCATCTGGGAGGGCCTGGAGAAGGTGGTAGAGTCAGCCAGCGGCGGTTGAGTCTGAAAAGTCCCTACTCTTAGAATGCCCTTCTGGTCAACTGTGTCCTTCAGAATGGAGGCCCACCCTTCAGTCAGTCTCCTAGTTATAAACAGTAGGCGTGGAAAGCCAGAAAAAACTAGAACCAAAGTCCCCCTCTGGAGCCGTCGTCTTTGACAGTGAAAGAGGAGCTGCCCTAACCCACACCCATTGTCCCAGTAGTTTTGGGATCTGGGGCTTCTTCCTGTCCCTGGGGAGGCTGTGTGGGAGCAGGAGGCAGGTCTGCCCAGGGAGAGGAACCTGGATGGCAGGACTTTGGAAAAGACGTTGTTGGAAATCTAACTAAGGCGAGTGATGTGTTTTGGAAAAGATAATTTTGGTGTGCAGTTTAAGGATTGTACACTCTGGTGGGTCTCACAGGGGGTGTGGAAGCACTTTGAATGGAGTACTGTCCTCTCCCACTGTCCTCTCATGGACACCTAGTTCCCTCACTGGAACACCTGGTAAGTTAAGGCCCAGCATGGCGGAATGCTGAAGGACAGATTTCAGCATTAGCCGTTAACTGTGGTCTGCTCCTCTACCATAATCCTTGGGGATCAGCTGTTTAATTCTCTCTTGTAGTGACATGGGTGTGCTTTTCTGACATGACTCAAACTTGAAGTTGAGAATTTTGGGATCTGGAGCTGAGTGGGCTCTCACAGCACATGGTCACTCCTCTTGGATGTTGGGTAGAATTCTCAATGTTTGGTAGCTTCGCCATTTCTTAGTGGGAATGATACTACTTAGATTCTTGAGAAATCATGTGGCTCTCGTGGTCAATTCTGGAGAAGCTGTTAAATCCACTTTGGTCAGTTGGGCCTCGTTTGGGCCCTTGTTGGGCCAGTTCGTGGGGGCGTTTGGGAGATTGGATGGCCAGCTGTGGAACACAGCCCTTTGGGACTGGCAGTCTCCAGACTTTCTTGGACGAAGCTGGGAGGGAGTTCCGTAGCGAGTGATGCAATGTTGGAGTTGGATGCATTGGCCATTGCCAGTGTCCAACCGTAGCTGCAAGATGACAAACACCAAGAACTGAGGGAAACTTAGAAGAGTATTTTGGCCTCAAGCCACTGACACCCTGCCAGACAGATAGTAAGCATTCCATAAATGGTAGATCGCGCTGAGTTGGGGTAGAACGTGTTACTTCACTTTGAAACACACTGACTTTACTCCTATGAAATATGGTAATGTCTGTCCCTGCTGAACCTGTTGGTTAAGTATTGCCAAAGATTCACTGTTCTAAAATTAAAGTTATTATTTTAGTAGAGCTTTCTTGACTTATAGCTGGCTTGAAAATACTGGTTCTATGAACATGTTTCCTCAGTTACCTTGGGATACACTTGGATGTACTAGGAAACAGCATTGCTCAAAACTAGTGTGGTGTTGGGATATGGGAACTTTCAGGGATTTTGTTCAGCTGATAAGGGTGTCTGTTTTTACCTGTCGCAAAAACACTGTTGGGTCAAAGCCACGTCATCCATGCTCTAGGGAGTAGGTCTTTGGAGCCCCTGTCATCACCCGTCCATCTGTGCTAAAAATCTTGCTCCTGTCTTGAGTGAGGTTCTCCTGGGAGGGAAGGTGTGGCACATCTTCACTGGGGTAGAGTGGACAAGCTCTCTCCTGATGGATCCCTTACCTCATGCCAAATGAGGGTGGCCATCCTGTCGTATGACCCAACCCTATGTTTCCAACCCCTTAGGACTCCGGAGAGCAAACAGGGATTAAGGACAATTTCCTGGAGGGTTATGCAGCCTCTCTACTCTTAAGCAGTATTCTACTTCTTCAGAACTTCTGTTACCGAGTTATGGTTTTCTTTTTTAATCATTCCTCAAGAAGACACATTGCTGTGAAGTGTGTCACTGAGCCCATGTGGAAGGAGATGGCCCAGAGCATTGCTTATCATCACAGTGACCTCGGAGAACCACTGTGGAAATTTCTGTTCGGTCTTGGTACCAAGAACATTCATCCTTCTTCTGACCATTTGATTAGGAATTGTGAATTTTACAACTGCCATGTTTTCTCAGTTTGAGTTGGCTGTTATAAAGCTTACTATAAATAGAACTGGCTGCATAGCTTGATAGGGTATGATGGTTACCCTTATTCCCTCTATCCTTTGGGTTTCTTTTGGGTTTTGGGGGGTTAGTAATTTCTTCTATTTTAGATTATGTATCTTCTTTTTTTTTTTTTTTAAGATTTTATTTATTTTAGAGCGAAAGAGTATGCACGCACGAGCAGGGGGAGGGGCAGAGAGAGAGGGAGGGAGCATGGAGCCTGATGTGGAGCTTAATCTCATGACCCTGAGATTATGACGTGAGCCAAAACCAAGAGTCGGACACTCAGGTGGCTGATCTACCCAGGTGCCCCTAGATTGGATATATTTGAAAGTCCCTCACTACTGAGTCCTTTGTTGAATAAATAGTTTTTAAAAAATGTAAAAAAGATGACCAGTGAATTTTCTTTAATTTTTGAATCATGTAAAATTTTTCAATACCCTAGACTGATCCATCCATCCAATACAGATTTTTAGACTTAAGTATGAATAGTGAAAACTAAATTTTTTTTGGTGCTTATTACTTTTAAAATAAGCATTCAGGATTCTGACTTGTTCAGGATTTTGGCCCAAGACCTCTATAACCCCCTTCTCTCTGCTACTCATTTTTAAGGTTCATGGTAAGGGGAAACTTATTCTCATTATTTCATTATTTCACTAATTCTCATTATGTCACTAACTGTGGAACAGTTTTGGGCAGTGAAGTCATAATGAACAGAGTTAAGAGTTAACATACTTAGGTAGCATTTTATAGTTTGTGTAATGGTTTGTGTTGATTTTCTGTCTTTTAACAGTCTTTCTCGGTAGGTAAGTCAGGTTGATAATCTTACATCCTCATTTTTCCTGTTGATTGTACTTGCCCAGGGTCACATAAGTACGAGAGCTTGCTGCACGAGCCTGGGTATTTTGAGGGCATGTACAGTGTCCCTTTTTCTATATACTTTGGTCTCTGGAACTTGCAAGGACTTAAAAACGACAGGATGTTCCTTAGGAGTGTTTTTTGAAGGTGAAAAAGAAAGTTCTGGTCTGGGAGATTTTTTTAGGAAAAGCTATGGGTCCACTGTCGCGGACACAGTATTTCTGACATCTGTCAGATTGTCAGCTCACCTCAGACTGGAAGGTTGGGGCCGTGGAACCCCTCCGCCTTGTCCATTTTGTCAAGTCTATGAAGCCAGAGATGAGTTTTGGAAATTCCTTCCCCCACTTCCAGCCCTCACATTTCCCTGTGAAAACTGCTTGACACCTGACCCAGAGATGGGCTGTAGGAGTTGACGGTGAATCAGAATGAGACTGGAAAACACGGTGCAGTCAGCGTTCATGCCCCATGAGTGTAACATAAGCAGGCCGCTGCTGTTGTCGGATTGCATCACACTGGTGTTGGCCGTGTGACCACGTCACTGGTGTTGTGCCATGACGAGTTGGCTAGATCCGATCTTCCAGCTGTGTGAGTCAACTCCCTTGTTGCCTCGCAACAAATTTAAGGTGACTCGTGTCATCCCACTTATAACACGGACCCACTTTCATTGAGTTAGGCACCCTGTTTGTAGGAAGTCCCAGGAACAGTGGCCTCCTATGGTGTAACTTCTTACAGTTTACAAATGCCCAGTAATGGTGGAATCGTAGCTAACGTTTATTGCAAACTGACGGCGTGGTAGGCGCGAAGCTAGTCATGTAACACAGATGGTCTTGAGTGCTCATGGTAACCCAGTGGTTTAGGAGCTGTTCTGTGGCAGAGGGGCGATATGGAGAGTTTGCCCCCAGATCACCCAAGTGAGTGGGGAGGCCAAGATTTGACCTCATGCAAGTATTAAGACTGAGGCTCCAACCCCCAGCCATGAACTTGGTGCATAGCTGCCTTCCATTGAACCTGAATTCTTTGCAGTTCTTGAAGAAAACTCAGAGTCTGCTAATTGTTCTCAGGAGCCATGGTGGAGTCAACCACTCCGGGCAAAACGAGTACTGCTTGGCACATTGCACTTGCAGCCTGTCTGCAGATTGCAAAAATCCATGAGCCTCTTCATTCATCCACGTCACAGGTCAATTCCACGGCTGGGGTCACAGGGAACATTTTTTTTTCCCCCCACCCATATCAAACAAAAATTCTACCAACTCAATTTTGTTTTCCTGCAGTGTTTTATTTAAAAAAAAAAAAAATGCCCTGTAACTCTCATCCTCTTCCCCATATCGTTCTTCTGCTCAGGAATTAGAAGGCTGAAGATGGAGAAAAATGATAGTTCTGGAAGGTAGAATATGTCCTTCTTTTAAAGTATAAGAAAATGCATTATCAGCTTCTGGGGAGCAGGTGGAAGGGCAGCTGCCCGCGGGCCCCCATTTGCCAGCAAGAATCCAGCCTTGCAAATTATTGGCAGCTGGCACCGTAATGAGTCCATTTCAATATAAATGGGCTGTTGCTTATTAATTTCTGCCAGTTCCTAGGCAATTCAGGAACTGCTTTGAAAATTTGAAAATTCGCAGAGAACAGCTTCAGGAGGATGCCTAGGAAAAGAGAGAGAACAAGCTAGCAATGGGGGAATTATGGAAAGGGCACGTATTGTAGGGTAATAATGGGGTATGGCTGAGGACGCGGGCTCCCTTCCTTGCAAAGCGTGAGTCACCCACTTCAGGTTAAACAGTACGTTTTCTGAGATAAGGAAGAATCGCAACTTCTCTGATTGTTCTGTTCTCTGTGGATGTGTGCATTTATTTATTGACTGCTTCTGTGGGGCTGCCTTCCACAAAGTAGGCAGTTTTCTCTGGGTTCCTGCTCAAAGCGTTGGGCACCCCAGGCTCACACCTTGCTGGAACCAGCAGCAGTGGGTGGCGGCAGTGGGCAGCCCCACAGAGGGATGTCCGGGAGGAGGGCGATAAGGTGCAGTACCCACTCCCTACGGGACCCCCAGTCTGTCTTTCTTCCTTAGTATTTGCAGTTTCATCTCAGAATGCAGGCTTTTTTCCCCCCCTTTAAAAAAATGCCATTTTTATATCATTTTAAAAAAAGATTTTATTTATTTATTTGACAGAGAGAGATTACAAGTAGACAGAGAGGGAGGTAGAGAGAGAGAGAGGGAAGCAGGCTCCCCGCCGAGCAGAGAGCCTGACGCGGGACTCGATCCCAGGACCCTGAGATCATGACCTGAGCCGAAGGCAGCGGCTTACCCCTCTGAGCCACCCAGTCGCCCCTGATATCATTTTTTTTTTTTTTAAACACTGCTTGTTCCTGGAGCCGTCCTTGTCCATGTATCTTCTGTGCTAAAAAGCAGTTTAGGTATCTCACTAAGTTCTTTTCTGTACATATTCTTCACAACTTGCCTCTGAATTTGATGTCTGGCCAGCTGTGAACGTGTATGCGATGAACTCAGTGTGTTTTGCGTTTTTTTGTTTTGTTTTGTCTCACCGTCTTTTGACGTTTTCTTCAACTTTCGTCATAAATGTAGCTGTTTGGATAACAACCAAGACTCCCTTGTTTCCTTTTATTGATTATCTCTGTTCGTTGAGACCTTTTGAAGATGAAGAGGGAGCCATGGGAACCATTCCACAGCAACCCGTTTCTGTTAGCTGCTACTTTTCTCCATAGAAATAGGGGGAAATGATAATTTGGTCTGTAGGACTGGTTCTTACCGTAAATAGGGCTATGCTTGTATTTATTTAGGGATCTGATTATGTCTGCATTCTCTACCTGGAGCTGAAGATTGTGCTGTTAGATTTGGGGCTTGGTATCACACACAGAACGGATGTCAGAGAATTAAGGAGAATGGGCTCCTTGGAAAAGGCCCGTGTTCTGTGTTCTGGCTGACCACTTCCTTTCTCTTTTCCGTCCTTTGCAGGTTTTCGGCACATCCTCAGACACTCACAGGAGACGATGATGGCCTCCCCGAGGGGCAGGTGCTGACCCTTTCCCCAGTCCCTGCTGCTGTTCATCCTGACGCCGTTTCCCATCTCAGTATCTAAATGCCACAGTGCTCTTGGGGCAAGTTGGGCTGGGAACCACTGTTGCCTTGTAAGGTAGGTTTGTATGAGTCGTTTTGAGCCCATATACATCCGCATGAATCAATGGAAACGCTTCCAAAGTGGTGGGACTGATACGTTTTAGTGTAATTGGAATTGTTGGGTTGCATGTAGCTCGTGGGAAAAAGAATTTGGAACCACTTCTTTGGATTAGCGTTACACCCAGCTAAGAATTCAAAAGCATTAGCATTCAAACTTAAAAAAAAGAAAAGAAAAGAAAAGAAGAAGCCGGTACCTATGAGATCTTTTCTCTCCCTTGTGAATTGCCCTCAGGGTCTTTTAAATTTATCCCTGAGCTTTGCCATCTTTTTATTGGATTATTTTGAAAAAGACTAACCTAGCTGCAAATCTGAACTTCAAAACAATGATATATTTTGTTTCTGGTTTGGGTGATCTCTAAAAAGCAAAATAAATACAGTCAAAATAATAATCTTTCTAAATCAAAGATCATCTTTTATTTGTTGCAAAACTTTACTGTTTAGTCTCTTGTGTTAGGGGTGTTTGCGTGTGACTTGGCAAAACACTTCTCATGGGTTTGTAAAGATTTAGCAAAAACTTTCAGAACTTTGTCTCAGTTTAATCTTAGCTCCCCCCCCCCACCCCCTACCCCACCCCTGTCTTCAGGCTCAGCCTCCAGTAGAGAAAAAACAGGCTTGAAACCAAGACCTCCCACTAGAAGCTAATTTTAAATTTGCAATCTGTTGTCTTGTGATTTTCGCTTCAAATTTAACTTTGAAATAAATACATTTCATCCTTTCTCCTGCAAATTTGGAGGTCTGTTTTCAAGTCATAGAAGGGCGATCATTATGTTTATTTTAATAAGTTTTTAAATACCTCAGGGGAGTGAAAAATCACATTATTAATAATTACAATTTCTGTGCATCATTAAATGCCTTATGCTTGGATTTTGCAAGGTCCTCACCAGTGACTGAGGAACCTTGTTTTGGGAGTTCACTTTTGTCTTGAATGTGATATGAATTGGGTCATTTTGGGCCCACTAATGAGCTCTGATGTTTTATGTATTTAAAGAGCCCTCGTTTTAAGGGAGTCTGCATGGGGAACACTCCCGCTGAGGAGATCTATGTATTTAGGTGACCAAGACAGGGGTGGGTACAGCAGGGTCCCTGCCACTAGGCCATTATAATAAGGTGGGAAGGGGGTCCATACGAAGCAAGACAAGTGTGTCACTGTGCAAATAACCACGCAGCAGACGCCATGTAAGGAGGTCAAGCAAAGTGCTGTTGAGAAAGCATGATTAAATCCAAGCTAGATAGTATTTTCTTTACCTTAGGTAATTTTTCCCAGCCATCTGTTACGAGTTTGGGTTTGGTGTCGTTTGTTGTAGCTGTCAGCCCAGTGCCCACATCCTCACTCTCTTCAATTATCCAAAAAACCCAGGGACTTAAAGCATGTTAACATGTTTTATTTATTTTCCTTTCCTTAAAATCAATTACAGGTTCAGTGCAGAAACTTTAGAAAATACCCCCCCCCCCCCCCAAAGTGTAAGTTTTGAAAAATTGAAATTACCCACAATCGCTCTATCCAGAATGATTGCTTTTAAAATTATTATACAGGTCTAGCACGTGTGTGTGCATGTGTGTGTGTGTGTGTTAGAGAGAGAGAGAGAGAGAGAGAGAGAGAAAGTGAACATATTATTAATATTCTTAAAATTTTAACCTGCTCAAAACCATTTTCTTGGTTGTGCACCTCAAATAGAAGTGTTGTTTTTTATTTTTTTGTTTTTTGAGTTTTTATTTATTGTCAGAGAGAGAGCGAGCACAAGCAGGGGGACTGGCAGGCAGAGCAGGCAGGGGGAGAAGCAGGTTCCTCGGTGAGCAGCGAGCCTGATGTGGGACTCCATCCCAGGACCCCGAGATCATGACAGCCAAAGGCAGATGCTTAACCACTGAGCCACCCAGCCATCCCTCAAATAGAAGTTTTTACTTCTGAGAGTAAGAAGAGTTTTGCTCCACGGATGTTTGGTCCTACAGTAGAATGATCTTTTTTGATTATGTATTTCTGAACAGGGCAAGCCTTAGCAGGCTGACCCACAAGGCTGGGCTTGGATCACAAAGAATGGGAAGACTAGGGAAAGCGTGTGTCACTCTTGTCTCTGTTTGGGGACTGCTTGAACTGCTGGTCTCATCGAGGAAATCCAACTTCCGGACCATAAAAAATAGTATAGGCTCCTTAGTTCTCAAGGTGATGAGGTTATTTCTAGTTCCTATGTATCTTCTTCTTTCTGTCGCTGTTTTCCCTCTGAACAGTCTGAAGTTACAGGAGTATTTTTGTTTGTTCCTCTCTGCCCAGAGACCTTGGCCATGGGGTGGTTTTCTATGAACTAGAAAGTTTTCTCATGTAATACAGAGAAAACGTAACAGTGTGATGAGAGACACAGTTTGCATGATTTGTGTTGGGTCGTCCAGGTCTTGCCTTTCTTTTTTATTTGTGTTCTGTTTCTCTACTCCTGTATAATCATTGATGTTCATAATGATTTTATATAGACATTGTGAACAGTTAAGCTTTTCATTTATTTCAAGAGTGCTTACCTTTACTCGGGGAGCATAGTTAGAGTAGTGGCTTTATTTTATTTTAGTTTTTGGAGAGGGAATTTCTAAATTTTACTTTTACTTTTACTTTTTTTTACTTTTTTTTTTTTTCTTAGAGAGAGTGCACTTGTGTGCGGCAGGAAAGGGGCAGAGGTAGAGAGAAGAGAGAGAGAATCTTAAGCAGGCTCCATGTCCAGTGCAGAACTGGACATGGGGTCTTTCTCATGACCTTGAGACCATGACCTGAGCCAAAATCAAAAGTCAGATGCTTAACCAGCTGAGCCACCTCGGGAACACAGAGAAAAAAAATTTTAATATTGAAGAATTTTTTTTCCCACTTCATTGATGAATTTGGGTGTGTTCTGTGTACATTTCCTAGCATGTGAGCCCCAGAATATATTGGCCTGCAGTTTCAATCATGTGATTCAATCATTTAGAAGTCTTTGCTACTCCAACATCTGGGTCACTTTAGGATCGACGTCTATGGATTGCCTTTTCCCTGGAGAGCTGGTTAGAATTTCTGGGTTCTTTGGAACACATTGTGGACATTTTAAGTGTCATATTGGGAGACTTGAGTTCCTGTTAAAATCATCTGGAAAACAATGGTTTTCCTTTTTTGCTGCTTTAGCAGGCAGTTGACCCAGCCAGGTCCTACACATAGGCCACTTGCTTGGCAGTCTGGGAGGTGGGCAGTGGTTTTATGTAGTAACTCAGCTCCCAGGGCCTTTACGGTCTTGCTTGGGTCGGTCTGAGATTGGGCATCTGAGGCGGGTGAGCCCGGGACTTGTATGGATTTGTACACAGCTCTGGTGGATTGGCTTCTCCAGCTCTCTTTCCTCTGTGACCCCCCTCATTCCTTGCTTGGCAGGGGCCACTCTTCTTGGTTCTTTGGCCAGAACAATGGGGTGCATCTTGGGAATTTTTGCTCACCTGTGTCAGAAGTGTACTTCCGCATAAGACTGGGAGAGAGGAACCGGGAAACTCACTCTTGCACGAGCAGCTTCTTCCGGTTTTGACTTCCCCACACAGCATGCTTGTGCTTGCACTTTGGAATCTTTGGGCAGTTGCCATTTTCTTCGGCCCCAAGTTCTTCAGTCTTTTATCAGTCAGAGAAAGATCAGTCTTAGTGCCGAGTTCCGTTTTGTTCCTTACTTTACGGAGACAGAAGCGCCGCCCCAGTTAATCAGCTCTACCTCACTGTTTAACCTCCCTTTGGACCACTGGTCTGTGCTTACTTTGTGTTTCCTGATAGAGAGGCTAAGTGATGCTCAATGCATATGTATTTTTTTTTAAGATTTATTTATGTATTAGAGGGAGACTAGGGGGAGGGGCAGAGGAAGAGGCGGAGAGAGAATCTCCCAACAGACTCCCTGTAGAGCCGGGAGCCTGATGTGGGGCTCGATCCACCACCCGGAGATCATGACCTGAGCTGAAATCAAGAGTTGGATGCTTAGCCAACTGAGCCACCCAGGTGCCCTGATAGCACGCTTATTTTTTATTGCCTGATTTGTTGAGACTATATTAGAAAGTTTTAGATGGCTTTCAGCTATAAAAACAGATTTTAAAATGTTTCATTTTGAAGAACTCTCACTTTTATTTTTTTGAAAGAGAGAGCAAGTGTGTGAGTGGAGAGGGGTGCAGAAGGAGAGAGAGAGAGAGAATCTTAAGCAGGCTTCATGCCCAGCAAGGAACTCAACGCGAGCTCAGTCTCACCACCCTGAGATCACGGCCTGATTCAGAATCAAGAGTTGGACACTGAACTGCCTGAGCCACCCAGGCGGCCCTGAAAAATTCTCACTTTTAAAGAGAATTTCCGTTTAATCAGACTATTTCAAGTATTTAAGGCTTTGCTTTTTAAATTTTGAAATAATTAGAGATTCACAAGACATTGTACAGATAATGTACAACCTAATGGCTGTTCTTATTGATCAGTTTCCTTAAGATACTTTTTCACTTACTCGCTGTGTATTTAACTTGGTGGATTTCAAGGAATGTACTAGGATTACCTGAAAAGTTTAACTCATTGCTTTACGGGAAAGGTCATGGTGGTAGAAAAAGCCACACTGCCTCTAGTGTCCTTGAGTTCTGGCCCCAAGACTCTAGATTTTCTGACCCCACACCACTGGCAGGTGACCCCCTACTCAGCATGCCACCATGCCACCATGTCTTCCTTGCCTCCATTTTGTCTAGGTCTCTGAGGCCGAGTACATCTGCACAATGGGGAGGGGTATGCTCTGAACTCTGAATTCTGTAGGGACAGCTCTCAAGAGAGGAGGCAGGGAAGAATTGAGGGCAAGAAGTGAAATGAGGCAAAAGCAAGGCCTTCAATCTTTGGCCAGGTAATTGGGGGTGGGGAGCAGAGTGGAGCAGGGGCGAGTGGTCTGGGATGAGGGACCTTCAGGTGGAAGGGAGCCCCAGTGACGGGCACATTGATGACCGCTGTGTCCTCGAGACATCTGATAGAAGGGGCTAGCATAGTTAAGTCTGACGCTGTGGTTTTCTCTAGTCCACACTGTGGTCTTGTTCCTAATTTGTGTCGTGACCCCATTCTCACCTCCTTTTTATTGTGGTTGTATGAATTTCTACATTCTAAGTTAAAGTTTAGTTTGTCATTCACTCGTTCAGTGTTCTGCCGCCGAGCACCTTTTACCTTTCAGGCGGTGTTCTAGGCACTGAGGATACAGCAGTAAATAAGACAAGCAGAACTTTTAGCCCTCCTGAAGCTTATGTTCTGGTGGGGAAAGACAGAGAATAAAAAAGTTAAGTAAGTGAAATACATTTTGTGTTATGGTTGTGATAAAGGCTAAGGAGGAAAAGAAAAGAAGAGGGGTAAGGATTGAGCTCTGTTGGTGGGGGGGCTGTCATTTTGGATAGAGGTCAGGGAAGGTCACCCTGAGAAGACAGTATTGGAGTCAAAGTCAGAACCAACTGGAATGTGAGTGAGGTAGTGAAGGATGGTTGCAGGCAGAAAGAAGAGCATGGGCAAAGGCCCTGGGGCAGACTCAGGGCCCTACCTGGCTCAGGTAGCCAGAACTTAGACCTTTGAAAAGAAAGTATGAGAAGCCAGATTTGAGGTCTAAATACTGAGGGTTGTTCTTGTGATAAAATTTTGCCCAATACCTCTTGCCTAATCCCCCTCCTGCTAAGTGCTCCCTGAAAATGCAACTTATTTGGAACCACTATCATGCTGCATCAGGAAGTGATAGTTTTAATGAGTTTAAAACTGGAGACAGTTTCCGGCTAGAGGCTGAGTACTCTTATTTTGATGCTCTTCTTTGTAATTTCTTTTTTTTTTCTTCTTTTTCATTTCTGTCCTGGTTTTTGCATTTCAGTCTGACCTTGATCTCTGTTTTCTCACCTGCGACAGTGTGATGATCGCGTTGGTGAGGTACTACTGATCACTCACCTTCTGCTTTGTTCCTAAAATACATGACCGCTGACTATCTCCTGTCTGGAGTTGAGCACTGCTAGCCTCCGTAGAGGCTACTGAGGAACTGAAAGCTGCTTTCTACCCTGAAGTTCCTTCCTGACTCACGGGGACCGACCGGGTGTGGATGTAAATTACAAACTGGGTAAAAGCTAGCATTTTACCTTTTTGTACAGGCAGAGGATTAGAACTTCCAGTTCACCCATGTTCTGGAGGGGCACAACATTCCCGTGGGGCAGAGGTTGTCCCAGAAAGAGGAGATTGTGTCAGTTGAATGCCACGAGCAATTTTATTTATTTATTTTTATTTTTAAAAAGATTTTATTTATTTTTTTGACAGACAGAGATCACAAGTAGGCAGAGAGGCAGGCAGAGAGAGAGAGAGGAGGAAGCAGACTCCCCGCTGAGCAGAGAGCCCAATGCGGGGCTCGATCCCAGGACCCTGGAATCATGACCGGAGCCAAAGGCAGAGGCTTTATCCCACTGAGCCACCCAGGTGCCCCATCCACGAGCAATTTTAATTTTTCATGCTTCTGTTAACTTCTGCATCCCCCCACCAACGCCACACGAGCCCTTGTGGTTCTCACCAACCTTTCAGGAAAAGTTTTCAAATTAAGGGCTATTTCAGCAGGTCCCCAGCAACTGATTTTTCTTGACTTGCTTCAGACTTCCTGCCGACTCTGTTTAGGTGACCCCCTGAGAATTTCTCTTGGTAGGATTTAGGAGATTTGGCATTCATCTCTAAATTCTAGTTCTGAAGATAAAAATGGCTTCTTTCCTACCTTGGCCGGCTGGAAAGAATCCTGCTACTAAAAATGCTATTAATATAACAGGCCCGTCGGAGTGATGCATTAGGTGCTGTAATTCTTGAAGGTTGGGGCCATTTCCTTTAGGAAACCTCTCCTGAGGCTTTTAACTTGATTGCTTTTCTGTTGGCAGAAACGAGCCTCACCAAAAAATGTGTTGTTGGGAATATGCCTGTCAATTTATATTTGCAGGCTTTTGATACGTAGAATAGAGAAGGGTCCTCCTTGTGGGTGTGAGGAGACAGTTTTGCTTGTCTTACACGCAGTTCTGCCACCATCATTCTTTTCCTTCTCTTAAACTTGAACCTGTTGATTTTTTTTTAAAGATTTTATTTATTCATTTGACAGACAGAGATCACAAGTAGGCAGAGAGGCAGGCAGAGAGAGAGGGGAAAGCAGGCTCCCCGCTGAACAGAGAGCCCGATGTGGGGCTCAATCCCAGGACCCTGAGATCATGACCCGAGTCGAAGGCAGAGGCTTTATCCCACTGAGTCACCCAGGAGCCCCTAAACCTGTTGACTCTTAAAGTGGAACCATGGCTGACACTCGTTCTAAGCTTTTTATTATTTATTGGCAAAACATACGGATACATAGACACATTCAGGTGTCTTCACATATACTTTAAAAGATCAAGAACTCTAAGGAATTGGCCGCGGCCTTTAGGTATTAAAATGCTTATGTGGGGCTTCCTGGATGGCTCAGTGGGTTAAAGCCTCTGCCTTTGGCTCAGGTCATGATCTCAGGGTCCTGGGATCAAGTCCCATATCGGGCTCTCCGCTTAGCAGGGAACCTGCTTCCCTTCCTCTCTCTGTCTGCCTCTCTGTCTGCTTGTGATCTCTGTGTGTCAAATAAATAAATACAATCTTAAAAAAAAATGCTTCTGTGTTGGAGCATCTATGTGGCGCCTTTGGTTACGCGTTTGACTCTTGGTTTTTGGTTCAGGTCTTGATCTCAGGGTTGTGAGATCGAGCCCCGCGTTGGGCGCTCGCTCTCTCTCTCTCTTTTTCTCTCTCTCCCCCCCTCCCACCCTCTCCTCTGCCCCTCACACTCACACGTGTGCTCTCTTTCTCTAAAATAAATAAATCTTAAAAAAAAAAAAAAGAAACGCTTTCTTATTTATTTGACTTTCAAAATGTAGCACACCATATTCTTCAGGATATAGATCACAAATGCTCGTGTATGGACAGTGGATGTTTTTCTTTCCCCTCTAGTGAGTTGAATTGTTATTGTGGTTTTTTTTTTTCCTTTGCTCCTTAAAGACGCCAGCCAGAGAGGCAGGAGCTTATTAACTGCTTTGAAATATACTTGCTGCCAGGAAAAAGGAGATTCTCCTGCTTGGAAAGTTCCCTCTGAGAATCACATGATGTGTGACCTGGTGGGGAATATTCCAGTATGGGAAAAGTGTAACATCTGGTGCCTGTGTGAGTTACCTCCGAACTCACTGGAACATGAAATGGAGGTTTTCCCTTCCTGTGGCCACCGATTTGGTTTCCACGAAGATGGGCTCGTCTGCGTCGATGGAGTGTTTTAGACAGAGTGTGAGATTATAGAATGATTCCGGATCAGTGTGAAGGTGTCTGATAGTCCCGACTCTTTGTCATGGTCGTGGTCAATTCGTTCTCTGCGTCCCCTCTGGTACCTTTCACTGTTTTCTTGCCTACCTTCCATGGCTACGGTATCCGTTTCTTGAGAGTTGAGAGCGTGTCTCTTTTGTTCGCTGCTGTGTCTCTGGCTTCTACAGCATGGTAGGTGCTCATGTATTTTCTGAATGAATGACTACGTAGGTGGTTGGAAACATCAGCGCAGGAATATATACAGCTACTATATTTTCCCTCTTTTCCTTTCTGGCCACTTTTATGTGTGTGTCTTAAGCGCATACAATTTGAATGGTACAGAGAAAGAACAGAGTAAGGAGAAGAGGCTAGGAGAGTCACAGTCCCTGAGCTTTGAAGGTCTTTCTTCTTTTTCCCTGTGGGCGACAGTCACCAGGCCAGGGAGAGAGACCGGAAAATGGGAAGGAAGGACTTGAATTAACCTGGGTAGCCCCAAAAGGCTGAATCACATTTAGTGGTTTCATAATGTGAATTTCTGTGTGCAGGGCACTCTGTACCAGATTAATGTTCCTGGTTTGGATTTGCTCCCAGAAATAAACCCATTAGTCTGCTGCGAAGCAGAGAGCGGGGTTTCTTTTCGTTTTGCCCCTCTCCCTCTCCCTGCCTCCCACTTCATGCCCCCTCTGAAATACCAAAAGTTAAGGTTTTCAGAATGCTGGGGCACTGAATCGAATTTTAGGTAAAAGCCCATGGTTCCTTTAGACCTGGATGAACTGGGAAGAGTTGATCGGACTTATTAATCTCTTGAGTGTTTCAAGGTTTGATTGATTTTTTTTTTTTAAATTTTATTTACTTATTTGAGAGAGAATGAGTGAGAGAGAGCATGAGCGAGGAGAAGGCCAGAGGGAGAAGCAGACTCCCCGTGGAGCTGGGAGCCCGATGCGGGACTCGATCCCGGAAGTCCAGGATCATGACCCGAGCCGAAGGCATTCGCTCAACCGACTGAGCCACCCAAGCGCCCCTGATTTTGAAACTGAAATACAGATGGAAGTCCGGGTCAGACGGAAACACTGGGAGGGAGGGAGGTCGTCAAATGCTCCGGTGAGTTTGGTTACTGCTTTTTGAACCACATTATCATTTCCAGCAGAAAGTCCATTTGTGGGGTGCCTGCGTGGCTCAGTGGGTTAAAGCCTCTGCCTTCGGCTCAGGTCATGATCTCAGGGTCCTGGGATCGAGCCCCGCATCGGGCTCTCTGCTCCTCAGGGAGCCTGTTTCCCCCTTTCTCTGCCTACTTGTGATCTCTGTCTGTCAAATAAATAAATAAACTCTTAAAAAAGAAAAAAAAGAAAGTCCGGTTGTGCTTTCAGGGTTTTTGGTGTCTGTAGAGAAGCCGAGCTGGAGGGAACCACGAGGGTTTGCAGCTCTGTGAAGGCAGCACGGCAGCGGGCCCTGTGGGCAGCTAGCTACCCTCTGGGCACAGACACGTTTAATGCTCTACATGACTACCTGGGTTCTCATTTCACATCGCGGGGGGCCCGTCTCTGTGGAGGCATCAGTTCTCACCTGCAAGTGTGTAAGGGCCCAGGCACCTGCCAGGTGGGCAGGTGCAGAGGATGGGGTGGGCAGAGGATCGTGTCCTGTCGCCTTACCAAGCTCTCTGCCCGCCCCGCACCCTGAGCTCTTTCTGTTCAACTACCCATTCGTGACTCACTTCTCCCCTCCTCTCTTTCCTCCCACCCCCCATGCTGCAGACCATAAAACCATGGGAAACGCAGAAAGTCAAAATGTAGAGCATGAGTTTTATGGAGAAAAGCATGCCAGCCTGGGCCGGAAGCACACGTCCCGCTCACTGCGCCTGTCGCACAAGGCTCGGCGGACGAGGCACGCGTCCTCGGGGAAGGTGATCCACAGGAACTCCGAAGTGAGCACACGATCCAGCAGCACACCCAGCATCCCGCAGTCCCTGGCTGAGAATGGCCTGGAGCCCTTCTCCCAGGAGGGCACCCTAGAGGACTTCGGCAGCCCCATTTGGGTGGACCGAGTGGATATGGGCTTGAGACCCGTGTCGTACACCGATTCTTCCGTCACTCCCAGCGTGGACAGCAGCATCGTCCTCACAGCCGCCTCTGTGCAGAGCATGCCAGACTCGGAGGAGACCCGGCTCTACGGGGATGACGCTACGTATTTGGCTGACGGAGGCAGGCGGCAGCATCCCTACACATCCAACGGGCCCACTTTCATGGAGACGGCGAGCTTTAAGAAGAAACGCTCCAAATCTGCAGACATCTGGCGGGAGGACAGCCTGGAATTCTCACTCTCCGATCTGAGCCAAGAACATTTAACAAGCAACGAAGAGATCTTGGGTTCCACCGAAGAGAAAGACTGCGAGGAGGCTCGGGGCATGGAACCCCGGGCGAGCCCCCGGCAGCTCAGCAGCTGTCAGCGTGCCAATTCCCTGGGTGACTTGTATGCTCAGAAAAACTCCGGGGTGACGGCAAACGGGGGGCCCAGGAGCAAATTCGCAGGCTACTGTCGGAATCTGGTGTCTGATATTCCCGATCTTGCAAACCATAAGATGCCACCAGCTGCTGCCGAAGAGTCTCTTCCCTACAGTAATTACAACACACTCCCCTGTAGGAAGTCTCACTGTCTTTCTGAAGGTGCCACCAACCCACAGATTAGCCATAGCAACAGCATGCAAGGCAGAAGAGCAAAAACAACTCAGGTAAAGTGGTTGAAATCTGTTTCACTATTTTGGAAATGGTGCATGAGTTCAAGTGCATGCTTTTGCTCCTCTGCAAGGTTCCCATCTTTGAGTGCCTGGCGGCGGCTGCACCTGCTACTACCCCTTCCCCCCCCGGGATTCATCTCAGCTCTGCTTCGCCCCTCTTCCAGTTCGTTGCCAGGGGTGGGATGAAGGGGAGAGAGAGAGAGAGAGTGTGTGTGTGTGTTAGGGGGGTGATGTGGGTAGGAGTGAGAATAAAGCTGATAAGTTCATACTCGGGACCTGCTGCCTCTCCAGCTCAGCTCTTGAATAGCGTCTTGCTTCTGCTGAGCCTCCTTCCTCTCCCCGGACAGATGGGCCCGGCGGGTTGAGCACTCTCGGGGTGTCTCTCCAGTGCCGCAGGTGGGAAGACGGGTTGGTCGGAAGCTCCTCGGAGGAGGCATCTTTGATTCAGGGCGGGCTCTGGTCATTGGTCAGCTTCTCGTGGGGGTTGGCAGGCTTCCCGCCTTACCAGGAGCCATTTCAATTTCCTGTTCCTTGCGATGCCGGCCAGCCCTGTCTCTGGAGGGAGGGGCAGCGGAAGGAATGACATGGGCGGCTTCCAGTTCCTACTTTGCAGCCAGCTCGTTGTTTGACCTTGGGCAAACCCTGACTTCTAGTTGCTTCTCTGAAAAATGGGAGTGAAAAGGGCTCAATGCGCCTGTTCAGGGGTCTAGGGCAGGAGAGAGATGGGTGTGAAGGCGTTTCTTTTAAAGATTATTTTTACAAGTGCCTTGCAGATGGAAAGAGGTCTCATCACCTTCATTGGTGGGGTGGGGGGGGCTAAGAGCCCACCTCGCACTCCTGTGTGCCCTGGTCCTTTTCTGGTCCTGCTGTTCCCGGTCGCCGAGTTCCGGGCGTCCTGGCTGGTGTTGAGGATGGGTTCATGGTTTAACAAGACAGTGCTTCTCATCAGAGATCCAGTCAAGCCCATTTTCCTCGAAAGGCACGTCAGCCTCCAGGGTGACCAACTGACAGCACCGTGGTCAGCGGGAAAGCGGCAGGTGCCCTCCGGGCTGACGGAGCAGGGGTGGTGCTGTTCCAGTACGAGACAGACAGGCATTTTGAGGTTTAGTTCTCTCAGAAAGGGGGTCTAAGTAAAATGGGCAGATGGTGGGGAACCCAAAGAAGGGGCAGAGAAAATGGACACTAGACTGTGTTCTTGCTGGAGAGCAGATTTTTATAAAATAGCCCCGATCTCAGGTTTCTGATTTTATGTTGGAATTTTAAATTCTCCTGTACCAGCCATCAGGGAAGTCCTCGGTGTTTTTTGTTTCTTCTCCTACGCTAGCTTTCTGTATTAGAATAATTAAAACTTTCTGTATGTTCCTCCAAGTTTATATGGGTTAAAGGAGACCGTGTTTGACCTTTCCCCTCCTTTTCTTTCCAAAATCATCTTTGACTGTGAGAAAAATACACATGACATTTACCATCTTGACCATTTTGAAGTGTGTTGTTCATGTTCACACTGTCGGGCACCCATCACTACGTCCATCCCCAGAACTCTTTCCATCTTGAAAACCTGTTAAGCAACAAACTCTCATCCTCCTCCCCCAACATGCCCCCCACCCCCCGGCCCCACAGCCCCAATTCTGTTTTCTGCCTCCATGAATTTGACTACTCTAGGGATGTCCCATAAGTGGAATCAGGTAATAATGGTCATCTTGTGACTGGCTTCTTTCCCTTAGCGTAATTTCCTCGGGGGTGCATCCATGTTGTAGCCGGGATTTCCTTCCTTTTTAAGGTCGAAGAATATTCTAGCATGTGTGTGTTTGCTGCAGTTTTCTTTTATCCATTCATGTGTCGGAGGGCAAGTTGTGCTGATGATGTCCAAACCAGGTTTCGGGGCTCCACTCCTCACCTGGGTGACTTCGGGCAAAAAACTATCAGATGCGGGAATAATAAGTAAGGCCTTTGGAGAAGATAGAATGAAGTAACACAGAGGTGCCTGGTCCTTTGGCAGCAGCCAGTAGGGGAGGATTCATTAGTCGTTGGCTGTGTTCCTTATGAGTGGCGGTGTAGGACTTAAAGGCCCAGGTGGTTCAATATTTCTATCAAAGTCTTGTGTCTTAGAAACAGTTGTTAAAAATGTTGACTCTACAGTCAGAGGAGATGAGCCTGAAGTTGCATCCCCATGGACACCTGAATTTTGTACCCTTCTCTTCTCGGGGGCGAGACTCACTGATGGGAATGATGGAACAACCCCCCTGCGGGAGTTGCTCCTCACTGTCCGTTTGGGAAGTGGAGAGACCCGTGAGATAGGTGACCTGTCCTGTGCCCTGACAGGGGCTGAAGGCTCGGTCTTCAAGGCACGGCCGGAAGGGCACTGCAGGGCTGAAACGAAGAGAGAGGCTCCTAGCCTTCAGGATTCAGAGAAGAGTGTGTTGATGCAGGCAATTGAGAAGGGAACATGACCTATGACCGTGACTGTCCCTCTTACCTGGAACAATGCCAGCCAGGACTTTTTTTTTTTTTTTAATGGGGCGGGGCAGAGGAAGAGAGAGACTCCACGCTGAGCGTGGAGGCCAACATGAGGCTCGATCCCATGACCCTGAGATCCTGACCTGAGCGGAAATCAAGAGTCAGATGCTTACCCTACTGAGCTTGCCAGGCACCCCATGTTAGCTCACATTCTGTATGAGATCTAAGAGGGGTGCCTGGCTGTATTCTGGCTCTCCATGTTGTGCCCCACCCCCCGGCGCCCCAGGCTGGGGACAGCTGGACCTCTGGTTCAGCCCACCCCCCACGGATAGGGGTTTGAGTCAACGCTGACTACACCCAGAAGAGAGGGGCAGAGCAGTTTTCTCCTGCAGAGCCGGTACCACTGTGAGCTCTCACGTGTCATTGTTCTATGAAATTTCCATCTTTGGCTTGGCGCCTTTGGAAATTGTTAATATATGGAAGTGAGATCATCTAAATGTGGTGTCTCAGAAAGTCACTGCCTCGGCAGCTTAATGTGATGCAGAGAGCAACGGACTCGCAGTCCGGGGGCGTCCATTTACATCCTGGCTGGCTCCTCGCTGACCGGTGACCTTGGGCGAGTCACTCCCATCTTGGGTGCCGCGCAGGCTCCTTCTCTGTCCGCAGCGAGGGACACCAGCCTCTGACAAGCACCCTTAGGGGAACCCGGTGGGCACCCAGTGTGGACACCTGTTGCAGAGTCCATAGAATGAACGGAAGAATTATTTTCGTATTGACTTTATATGTTGAGCGAGGATCTTTAATGACTTGAAACAAACCCCAGAATTATGCACAACAGTCCCCATCCACCCACGCTTCCTAGTCTAAGTTTGGCGTGTTCATCCAACGCGATTTCTTGAGAACCCACTATGTTCCAAACAGTGTATTTTAAGAGACAGTGGGTGTGGAAGCTTCCTTGAAAAGAATTCCCTTTTTTTTTTTTTTTGTTCTTTTTTTTGTTGTTGTTGTTGGTAAAAGTTTCTGACCCGGGGGATCTCTTCAGCGAGCTTGGATCGGAGATGTTAAAGTTCCCTCATCCTGCTCTGGTGACGTAGTTGAATCTGTAACTGTCAGCAGTTTACTCCCCAGAAGAAGAGTTTCTGGAAGACATTTGGCCCCAGAGTGTGGTCTCTGAGCCTGGGATGAAATACACTTTATCTGAAACAATGAGAACAACTTCTTTGGATTTGAAAATGATCGAAAAAGAGTCTTTGACCATTTTTCCTTTTTTTGTTGTTTGTTCAGTAGTTGGACGTGTTACTGAAACATGAGGCCTTGGAGCTCACATGCAGTTTTTAAAACGTAACACCTGTTTCATGCCTGCCACGCGGCGAGTGCTGAGGAATTATTTAATTCAGTAGGTTTGAGTGTGTGTGTGTACACGTGTGTGTGCACGCACACAACGTGCATGAAAATTTGTGTTGCGACTGTTTTGTATTCCTTTGTTGGAAGGGTTTATCTGTATTGCTTAAAGCAGAGTTTACTTGCATTGATGTTTGGAGAAAGACAAGAATAGATTGGCTCTTGATTTGATGGATACATTATTGGTCTTTTGGACTGAACTTGACGGTCTCCGATATTCCCATGGTTAACACTCAGAGCTGGGGCAGCCTGATATCACGTAAAGACGTTCTGAAATCCAGCAGAGCCGAGCTCGTCGGCCTGAGCACTGTTTCTGTTGGTTATGTAACCTGGATGGACCTCGGTGCCTCCTGAATGGGGCTGATGGGAGTTCCGCACGGAAGTGAGTACGAAGCTCCTGGCATGTTGTCTCTTGCGCTTAGTAGAAGCTCAGTCGGTCATGGTTATTAGTTGTGATGGGAATAGTTTGGCTTCCTCTTTCAGAGCTCAGCCCTCCTGTGTCTCAGACTTCCAGTGGGTGAGGTGGAAAGAGAGAACTGCCAACTGATGGAGCGTCTTGGAGCCAGGCTGTGTGTTTCAAAGGGAAGCTTTGGCTTGGGGCCATCGTACGGGACTTGGTAGGAGAGCTTCATTCATCCACTTAGGAGATGGAAGAGTGGGAGCTGCTCTTACCAAGAACTTCTCAAGGAGCCACAGCCTGGAGATAGCGAGGGACCCCCTGCTCAGAGCCCCTTGTGGAGATGGGACACTGATGATGGGTTTGTGTGTTTGTGCAATTTCTGACCACCTCTGTGTCCCCAGAAATCTTCACACCATAGCGGATGGAGTCGGAACGAGGTAAGGCAGAGCTCTCCATCCGTTTCTGGCCCCCGTGGGCCATTGACAGATTCTTTTCAGCCTGATTTCCAGCTCACAGATCACCCCTATGTCCTTTGTGGGGGAGAAAATATATCTAAAGAGATGAGGCGACCAGGTCTCGCAACTAGATTAAAATCTAGGTCTCCTGACTCACCGACCAGGGTCATTCTTCGGAAGCCCACACCCCCACACCATTACTTCCTCCTCATTCTCGAACAGATTCCAACTTCCATGTCCTTAGATTTTAAGATCAAATTCCTTAGTTCTGGGGCAGAAACAAAAAAGGGTGATTGACTGAAAAGAATGTAGGAATGTTCACACTGTAGCCCAGGCGCAGTGGTTCCTGAGAGAGGTGTCCACAGCAGTGTTCAGAAGAAAACCTTGCTTTCTTGTTTGGAAAGGCAAGTCCTAGATCCATGATTTCAGCAACAAGGGGTGTGCAGTGTTCTTGGAAGAGGCTCTTGAGTTCCTAGCAAAATTGTGTTGGTTTTTATAAAATTTTGTTTTGCTTTACACTTAGCTTAAATGGCTTAGGAATAAGTATGTTCCCCAAGCTGAAAACCGACATCAGCATCCAAGAGATTCTTAACCTTTGGTCACAGACTCCTTTGAGAGTTGGATGAAAAATTTGGACCCTTTTCTTAGATAAACACATGGACCACCCTTCTGCATTCAATTTCAGGGGCTCCATGGGTTCCCCAAAGTCCATCTAGAAGCTTCTGGTTAATAACCCCAGGTTAATTCTGCATGAAACAATATATTTTCATATAAAATTTATTTTTTTTAAAAAAACCCCTTTCCTTGCCTTTAATTCAGACCATTCGATGCTTCTTTTTTCCTTTTCCCTTGATCTTCCTTTTTCTGGCATCTAAGTTAAGCAATGAGATAGTGTTTTGAAAGCAAGCCCATCCATTTTCGGTAGGAGTATCTGCCTCTTGGCCAAGATCTTCTTTTGGGGAGTGAGAGGGTGAGTATGTAGTTGGGGGATGGCTGTGTTGTTAGTTTCAGACCCTTTCTACTTGTAAAAAGTACGGTGGACTCCAAAGGGCTTCTGTTTATGTGGCTTCTAGCTATAAATAGTTATCACACTAGAAATTGAAACAGGAAAGCAAAAAAAAAAAAACAACCCCAAAACCCACTTGTTGATTCATTTTTAAAATAGAACCAATAAACCCATTCTTTGTTCACAGAAATGACTTTTTATTTTCTAAAATTTAAAAAATTAGGGAGGAAAGAGGTGTTAATTTATATTTGACAAATCTCTACAGTTTCTGGCAAACAGGAGACCCTAGAGTCTCCTCTCTGCTTCTGCCTTCACTCTTTTGTGGTTGTGTTGGTTGGTTGGTTGGTTGGTTGGGTGGGTGGGTGGGTGGAAAGTGTGGTTTTGCCCAGGTAGCTGGAAAAGGCAGGGCGTGATAGCCACCCCCTGAAATTACCTGAGGATCCCTGGTCCACACTTTGAGCTGCCCATTGAGGCTAATACAGGCTGGGGAAGTTTAGGCCTTCAAAATTCCCATTTTTAGTTTAGTGCTTGAAGAAGAGGAACGTCTGTGTTCATTGATGAAACTGCTGGTTTCTTAGCATCACTGAGGAGGAGGAAGGGCTGGAATTGGAAGCTTAGAATCCTTCCAGAAGCCTGCTATGAGGGCCTAAGAGGGCCTCCATGGAGCCCAAGGTAGAACTTAGGAAATAGGCTTTTCACTGTCATATGGATGCAGTTTGCTCTGGACGACTGTTGGCAGATTATCTAATGCGGCCCAGAGGACAGCCCGTCCTGTCTTTCTTTTTGTAGTTTAAAAAAAAGCTAAAGAAAACACTTTAAATTAACTCTGGTTATGTCTGTAAATGACATAATAAAACCGGATTGTTTGAAGATTGCAAAGTTCAGCTTGACAAGTAGGACTCACTTCTCAGCTCAACCGTAGCTGGGCTTGAGCTGAGCCGGGAGATGAGCAAACCTTTAAATCAAATGAAACTGTAATCCGCGAGGAGCCGTTCTCCTTGTTTGGGGATTATGGTGGAAAATGAACAGCAGTTTATTCACAGAAAGGTGGGTTTATTTTTATTTATTTGTTTATTTATTTATATTTACTAAGATTTTATTTATTAGAGAGAGTGTGCACGTGCATGCACATGTGCACACACGAGTGGGGGTGGGGCAGAGGACGGGGGAGAGCAGGGAGCCCAACGTGGGGCTCCATCCCAGGAACCCGGGATCATGACCTGGACCAAAGGCAGACCCTTACCTGACTGAGCCACCCAGGCGCCCTGCAAAGGTGGGTTTATTTTTCTGAAGTGTCTTGCCTACTCCATGTCAGATACTGTTTGTAGTGCTTTGGGATGTGTCAACAGGAAAAGGTCCCTGAGCTCATGGAGCTAGTTTGGGGGTGAAATGGGGACGTGTAGGCAGAAAACAGCATAATAAGCGCTCGACATGCAATGGAGAAAAGAGCAGGGCAGGGCAGACGAGGCAGTGGGGGATGCGGGAGGCACTATGAGATGGGGCGGTCAGGCTTGACCCCCTCGAGAGGGCAGACTTGGGAGTCGGTCATTGATTTGGGAGGTGGGAGTGTGCCCTGCGTGTTTGAGGGAGCAGAGCTGGGGCAGGGGAACAAGATGCTGCAGAGAAGTTGGCCTGGCAGTCGGAGGAGGGAAAGGAGTCTTTTAGCTGTGGAAAGGGGGGACGTGAGCTGAGCCTTAAAGGATGAATATTCCTGGAAGCAAGAACAGTTGAGAGCATGCACCTGCGTTGCACTGACTGGTAGGTCCGTCCTGTGCTCCAGTGTGAAGGCTGGACGTCTGCAGGGGGCTTTGCAAGGCAGGCCGAGGAGCCTTCCACATGGCTCCTGGGAAGGTCTGCCTGGCTGTGGTGTGCCGGGTGCATTCAGGAGGTTGAGGGAGAGAGCTTGTGACTGAACCACGGCCGTGGCTCTGAGACAGGTCGGGTGATAGATACATCATGGGTAGTGAGGAGGGGAAGGATGACTACAAGGTTTGAGGCACCTACGTGGAAAAAAGCAGATAAAAAGAGAGAAGATGATTCATTAGCTCAGATGTTGGCAGTCCCCCATCTGGAGTTACCTGGAGCAACATTTCAAGCATTTGCCAACATACTTCTGACTCCTTTTTAGCAACTGTAAGAACTTTGGGTTGAGAGAAATTTTGAGTCACTCCCATTGGGGATCATCAGAGAAGGAGGGAAGACGTGTTGAAAACATAAAAAGGCATGGAAGTTTTGTCTTGGGAAAGGGAGAAGGGAGAACTAGAGCTGGGTTTTAGAAGTCCCTCCAGCGGAGGTGGGACATGTGCAAGTGGAGCATGATAGTGGGAAACCCAGCGGGTAGAATTTACAAACTTCAGAATTGAAAATGCAGAAAGGCACTGGATGTTTGGTTAGAGAGCAAGAGAGAGAGAGGGGGAACAAAAGAAGCCTTACATGGAAAAGTAACACTGCAATATTTCTAGCAAATCAGGAATGGCAGTTATTAGTAACAGTGTGCATAGTTATTAATCGACAGTGTAGAAAACACCACCATTTTGGGGCGCGTGGGTGGTTAAGCATTGGGCTCAGGTCATGATCTCAGGGTCCTGGGATCGAGCCCTGCGTCAGGCTCCTTGCTCAGTAGGGAACCTGCTTCTCCCTCTGCCTCTGCCTCCCCCCCTCCCTGCTTGTGGTCCCTCTGTCAAATAAGTAAATAAAATCTTAAAAAAAAAAAAAAAGTAGAAAACACCATTTTCCTAGGTTATGATGCTATTTTGCAAATGTGACAATAACTTAAAAGGCACTTCATCGGCTCCTCCCAGCCGTGGTCAGCCCATTTTCCTGTTTCCTCAGCAGCACCCCTTCCATGTTAGGCACTAGTGAGCGAGGTCAGGCAGTGCTTCTCTCCTTGGGCCAAGATGAATTTTGACCGAAGGTGGAAACGACAGTAATCCTAGTTAATGCTTTTAAGCAGGCACTATGTGCTGGGCACAGTTCTAGAAACCTTTGCTGGGTTAACTCAGTTTCACAGCATCTTAACAGAGTGTTCTAAAGGGGAGATAATTGTTGTCATCCCCTTTTGACAGGTGGGGAAACTGAGGCACAGAGCAGTTCAAAGTAACTTCCCCGGGATCGGTATTGACCATACTGAGATTACCAAGGGAGAGCATCCTAAGAGTATATCAAGTATACCGAGGAGAGAACACTGGGAGCCAAAAACAGTATTCATGTATGTGCGTGTGTGTGAGACGGGGCACTTGGCAGTTTGGGGGACAAGAAGATGGTAAACCAGGGGAGAAGGAGTGTTTTAGAATTGAACACGGCAAAAGTTGTTCTAATTCAGAGCTTCTGCCAAGTCGAAATTTCCTCAACCCCCTGAAAGTCCACTAACTCTCTATGTTTAGCTTTTCTGTATAGCTATGTGAAAGCAAAGCTGGATTCATCAGGGAAATTAAACAAAGTAACCAAGGAAATAGCTTCTAATTGCATCAGACCAATAACTACACATGGCTGATTGATCTTACTGTCCTCGAAGTGTCCCAGGGCCCTTGAACTTTGTGGCTGATTACCTTTCCAAAACTGTGTTCACCTGTCATTAACACAGAAAACCTGTCCCTCAGAGGATTTGTAAGTTGCCCAGCAAAACCACTGGAGCCTTGTTACAATGTATCGTTAGCCCCCATTCGTGGTGCCTGACCCTTCAGTTTGCCAAGGTGGTGAGAAGGGGCGTTACATTTGCTGAGTGCCGCCAGCATTTTAGTACCCGAGCCCACGTTAGCATTTGTGGTCCAGCTCTGGTGACCTCGATGACCCTGGCCTGGCAGCTGTGGTGTGCTTCGGGCTACAGCTGGCCACTTGTGCACCCGGTAGGAAAGTGCATACGTTTGTGCTGGGAATCTGCCAGTGCCGTGGAAACTGGCGAGCGCTCTAGAAATCTGGCTTGGGAGGATGTGTCCAGGGAGACCAGGCTCTGAGAGCCTCTGTACCCCATGAATGTTGTGTATAATCGGAAGCCTTTTCAGTGGAGTGTTTCTAACACAGGGAGTATATTTTGAGTAATTTCCAGGAAATCTCTGAGTGGATCATGCATCACATGGGAGTCACTTCTCTGTGTCGCTAGGGTCTTACCATCTCCCCTGATCTCCTTTGACTTTTGAATTAGAGCTCGGTATATGATAAACTACTAGGACCTCTCAGATGCTAAGAGACCTCACTTACTATGAAGGAACATGCGTTGTGTTTGCTACAGACACTGCTGGGCTCCCATGAGATTCTGCCCTGGAGTTGGTTTTTGGATTTCTTGCTGCTGGGAAGAGTGGGGGAGGTTCTGAGTATGGAAAGAGTCCGTTTTCTCAGGTGCCAAGCCCTTGAGAGTGAGGTGGGAAGGTGGAGGAGCCCTCGGAAGGATGACCACCAGGAACATTCGCTTGACGGTGGCCCTCTTTCTTCTGAGCTCTTGGAAGGTGCATTGCAGTGATAGGCGTCCTGACATCGGAGGGTGATGGGCATCCGGGATGCAGCCTCGGAGGGGTGGATGCTTGCTGTTTTCCAAAGTGTGAACCCAGTGAGCACAAGGGTGATGTTTGAAGGAAATGTTTGAATCACGATATTGTACGCTTGAAACGAATCCAGCACTGGATGTTAGCTAACTGGAATGAAGATAAAAACAAGAAACAGGGCGCCTGGGTGGCTCAGTGGGTTAAGCTGCTGCCTTCGGCTCGGGTCATGATCTCAGGGTCCTGGGATCGAGCCCCGCATCGGGCTCTCTGCTCAGCAGGGAGCCTGCTTCCTTCTCTCTCTCTGCCTGCCTCTCTGCCTACTTGTGATCTCTCTCTCTCTCTCTGTCAAATAAATAAATAAGTAAAATCTTTAAAAAAAAAAAACAAAAAACAAGAAACAAAGTGGGAACCCGGAGCCTCTATGTCAGAGTGTCTGGCTTTGGTTTGTGCTAGAGATTCTGAGGTGATGCTTAGGCATTTGGGGAGTGGGGTTCCACAGATGATTCTGACCGACACTGAAGCTGGAGGTTGCTGGTGCCCGCGAGCCTCTCGTGGACCGTTCCGGCGTTGAGTAGTGCCTCTGGTTCGGTCGTCCTTACTGCACGCGATGCTAGAGCCTGGAGCCTCTGGGTATTTGGGACATCGCAAACTTCATGATCAAGTTGGGCTGGGTCTGGGCAACCCGCATGTTTTCCAACAGGCTGGGTCACATATCAGTGGGGGCCATCTACCACCGAGCCTGCTTGGCCACATGTGGAGATAAGGTGGAGTCGGCTTGGACAAAAGATCCAGAGCATTCCCCAGCGATTACGCGGGTTGTGTGCTCCAGGGCTATGCCGGCTCACCTAGGGCCGGCAGGCTTCTCACCTGGAGTGATCACTTCTTTGCTCAGATCAGTGGCCATCCCAGAGCTGGGCACACAGAGCCCGGGCCATGGCGAGCTGATAGCAGCAGTCGGCGTGAGCAGATGTTCAGCCCCGGCAGAGAGGTGAGTGTCTGCCAAGCCTTAACGCTTAGTTTTTAGAGAGGCCCCGGGGTATTCCGTAAAGGGGTAAATGGTTGGTGGGGAAGTCAGAGACTTTAAGACACATGATCTTAAGGGTTTGGTCTGTCTCGTTTCTGCCTCTTTCCCTCCTCATTCACCTCCTCTTTCCTCTTATCCCTGAGATTTGAGCTCTTTGCTTGGGAAGTCAAGGCAAACAGATACTAGCTTTCGCTGGGAAAACCTGAAAAGGGCCTTGTTGACAAAAAAGGGTAAAGCATGGAGTTGCCTGTTTCGGTAGAACCTGGCCAGGTGCTGCTTACAACTGAGCAGTGGGTTTGCCATGTCATAGTGGAAAAGGTGGTTGGAAATGTGTGAGTTCCGACTCCCAGTCGGCCAGCAGCCAGGGCTGTGCATTTCTGAGCCCCAGCATCCTCACTGATTAATCAAGAGGATGGCTTTGCAAGGTCCCTGCCTATTCTTGAGCTCTGGGAATTAACAAGATGCCTTGAGTCCATTCTCTCCCTGGTTCTGAGGTCTTTCTCTTACAGACCAGGGAGGTTACCAGCATAGCGAATCTCTCCCTGACGTACAGAGATGCTTCTCACCTCTTTGCATCTTAGAGGGGAGCTTGGCACTGATGCCTTCCTTTCTTCCAGGGAAAGACTGAGACCCATGAAAATGAATCCAGATGTTTAGGAAATTCACACACACCTCGTCTCCCACCCCCCAGGGTTGTCTTGAATCATCAGTCACGGCATATTTTACTTATTGTCTTTATTGACATGGTCAATATTCCTGCCGGGAGAAGTGGGAGTTCTTACCTGTGTTTTCCTTTTTATTTATTTTTTAAAAAAGATTTTATTTCTTTATTTGACAGAGAGAGATCACAAGTAGACAGAGAGGCAGGCAGAGAGAGAGAGAGGGAAGCAGGCTCCCTGCTGAGCAGAGAGCCCGATGTGGGACTCGATCCCAGGACCCTGAGATCATGACCTGAGCCAAAGGCAGCGGCCCAACCCACTGAGCCACCTGGGCACCCTTTGTTTTTCTTTTTATATAGGGCACTGGATCTGGGTCCTTCATGGCCCCGGTGGAATGGCAGATAGCAAAGTGATGGGACTGGCATTTGCTAGGGTATGCCTTTAATCCCCTTGAAATCTGAGGGGTTTGGACTCCATTGGAAATGCAGCTGGTCCTCTGAAGCTATCCTAACTCCTTCCTGCTTCTGTTTTCCCTCCTTGCTTTTTCTTTTCTTTCTTTCTTGAAAACAGTTTTAGGTAGTAGAGAGGGGTTCCCAGTTAACCTTGAACACCTGTCAAAGGTAGTATTGGCTAGATCCATTATTTTCCTCCTTTTTTTTAAAAAAAAATTATTTATTTATTTATTTGACAGAGAGAGATCACAAGTAGGCAGAGAGGCAGGTAGAGAGAGAGAGGGAAGTAGGTTCCCTGCTTAGTGGAGAGTCTGATGCAGGGCTGGATCCCAGGACCCTGGAATCATGACCCGAGCCGAAGGCAGAGGCTTGAACCCACTGAGCCACCCAGGCGCCCCTACTTTCCTCCTTTTGCACACTGTTCTCTTTATTGTGGGTTTTTTTTTTTTTTGAAGGTGCACGGTGTTCTGATTTAATATATGTATACATTATGAAATGATTACCACAATCAAGTTAATTAACACATGTATCACCGCACATAATTACCTTTGTGTGTGTGTGTGTGTGTGTGTGTGGTGAAAACACCTAAGATGACTCCCTTAGCAAATTTCAGTCCCCACCATGCTGCACGTTTGATTCCTAGAACTTAACTTTTTTTAATAAAGATTTTATTTATTTATTTGTGAGAGAGCACGAGTGGGGAGAGAGACAGAAGCAGACTCCCCGCTGAGCAGGGAACCCGATTCGGGGCTCGATCCCAGGACCCTGAGACATGCATGACCTGAGCCAAGGGCAGACGCTTCAGTGACTGAGCCGCTCAGGCGCTCCTAGACATTAGAAACTTTCATAACTGAAAGTTGGTACCCTCCTTTGGCCGCCATCTCCTCCACCCCCCCATCCCTGACAGACACTGTTCCGCTCTCCGTTCTATGAATTCGACATTTTTGGATCCCCCTATAAGTGAATCATACAGTATTTGTCTTACTCTTGCTTGTCACGTCTGTCTCTGCCCATCTTCTAGTCGTTCGCTTAGTGTCTCTTGATGATGAAGGTGAAGTGAATTTTGAGGCCCTCACTTAAGAATGGACCCAGTGAGATGGGTAGAGATAAGGTCCAGCAGCTGTCCGGGCCTCGCCCAGGACCGTGTCTCTGTGTGGCTTGGTTCATTCTGCCCCGTGGCCTCTCGGCAAATATTTGAGCCCAAAGATTTTATTTTTATGCCAACTCAGAATAGTCTGTTTTTACATTTGCGAACCGTAATTGGCTGCTTCTGAGACTGAAGGCAGGAAAAAGTGGTGAAATCCCCAAACCGTGTGTTACTTTGCCGTCTCTTCTGTGTCATGCCCGTGTACCTGTTCTCTTCCATTGAGAAAAATCAGTCTGATTTCTTATCCATAAGACAGTTGAGCTGTCCTGTCCAATATTGCTGTCATTATCCCTCCTTGATGATTGCCATTATTTAATTATTATTTATGGACATGCCTGTAGCCCTTTGGAGCAATTAAGGTTCTTATTTGAGAACAGATCTGTCTCTGTCCCCGAAATGTTAGGCTTGAGAGCGGGGACAGTGCTTTGGAACTTCCAGAACTTCCAGATGTTTTTAAATTGGGAATTGATACCCCGGCGTGCTGGCAGTTGCCGGAAGCTGTCACTTGGCCCAGGGGCAGTGAGTAGCCTGCTTGGGGCTCCAAGCTTGCTGGCTTTGAAAGGGCAAGGTAATTGGAGAGCCTGCCTTGGAGCTGTGGGCCCCACAGACTTATTTAGCTCAATGCAGAGTGAGAGGCTGCTTGTTTTCGAGAAGGGACGCTGATTACAGCATGAGGACTCTTGCCTGTTCATGGGACCTGGGTCCTTGCTGGGTGAGTGGGTGGGGCTGTGCGCTGGTGATCTTTTGAGTCGCCACATTATAAAACAGACTCCTAACCGAGTTATTTATTGATTGATTTACGGAATCCTACTGGCTGCAAAGACCTTGTTACCTATTGTTACCCCCTACCTCTGCCACAGCTAATCAGCCTGCAGAATTTCCTGGAGTTTGGGGCAGGCTGATGAGGGTCAGGGAGCTGAGTTCTCTCAGCATGGCCGTGGGAGCATCTATAGCTGATCTGCCAGTTAGTTGATTATCTAAGTCAGATAAATGATAAGCTCTTGGAAGGGTTCCTTGGTTTTTAATACATATTTCTTCAATGTTTGGGATGGTTCGCATTCATGCCAGGGTGGCTTAACGGCCCCCTGTCACCCCCCCAACTACCCTCCCCAGCCGTTTTGCCGGCAGGTTGGGTTTGTGCGGATCTGGGGTTTGGGGAGGAGTTGGTCCGCGCCAGGCTGGGGAGCAGCGGTGCCGTGTGGGTTCCCTGCAGCTCTGCCGGCTGCCGAGTCCCCGGCTCTCCTCTCGTCCTGATGCATGTCTTCCTCTTGTCCCTTTCTGCTCCCAAGGATGTTAACGCCGGCGAGGGCAGTGAGTTCGCGGACAGTGGGATCGAAGGGGCCACCACCGACACGGACCTCCTGTCCAGGCGATCCAATGCCACCAACTCCAGCTACTCGCCCCCCACCGGCCGCGCCTTCGTGGGCAGCGACAGCGGCAGCAGCTCCACCGGGGATGCGGCCCGCCAGGGGGTGTACGAGAATTTCCGCCGGGAGCTGGAGATGAGCACCACCAACAGCGAGAGCCTGGAGGAGGCGGGCTCGGCGCACAGCGACGAGCAGAGCAGCGGCACCCTGAGCTCGCCGGGCCAGTCGGACATCCTGCTCACGGCCGCGCAGGGCACGGTGCGCAAGGCCGGGGCGCTGGCCGTCAAGAACTTCCTGGTGCACAAGAAGAACAAGAAGGTGGAGTCGGCCACCCGGCGGAAGTGGAAGCACTACTGGGTGTCCTTGAAAGGTAGGACGGGGAGCGCCCCGCCCCCCTGTGCGGGAGGAACCTTGCGCGTCAGGGTGCACCTGCGCCCGCGATGGTTTATGAGGACGTGGGGTGTGCATTTTATACTACTTTTAACCAGTTGTATAAGTATGGGAATACTTAGCATGAAATCTTCCCTCTTAAAAATTTAGGTGTGACCCTGTCGTGGACCCTAGGGCAGATCTCTAGAATGTGATCATCTCTCTCTTTTTTAAAGATTTTATTTATTTACTTGACACAGAGAGAGATCACATGTAGGCAGAGAGATGGGTAGAGAGAGAGGGAGCATACAGGCTCCCTGCCGAGCAGAGAGCCCGACGTGGGACTCGATCCCAGGGCCCTGACACCAAGACCTGAGCTGAAGGCAAAGGCTTACCCCTCTGAGCCACCCAGGTACCCTGTGATCATCTCTCTTAACTGAAACTTTCTGTGCCTTGATTATCGGTAACTCCTCACTTCCCCCTCCCCCACCAGCGCTGTTTTGTTTTCTTTCCTTTTTCACAGTTAAGCTAGAGGAACATCCCACATTGAGTTTCCTTGTATAGACAGCTGCTTCTGAGGACAGCTCATTTGAGGGACGTGTTCCAAAAGAAAAGAAAAGTCATTCAAGTTAGGGAAGTACCTCCTAAAATAACTATTTTGGAGGGAAACATTCATTTGAATCCTGTGAAATGACCATTTCTTTGGGCTAAAAATGCTAGAATATCACTAATCTCATGAGGCTCAGCCCAGTGCTTACTAGAATGTCTGAGTCATCCTAGGTTTGTGAAAAAGTAACTGTTTTACGGTCACACTCGACTATATGGGAGAGAGAGAGAGAGAGAGTGTGTGTGTGTGTGTGTGTAGATACATACACATGTGGAGACATGGCTGCCTTTTCATTAGTAAGTGTAATGCTTTTATATGTTGCTATTCGTTGTCCTACATCAGAAGTTCATGCACATACTATTGTGCATGTCTGCATGTGTCTCCGTAGGAGAAAAGCTCCCATTTGTGTGCTCCGTGTCTGAGAGAGTACTTGGAGCCAGCCCCCTTAGACCTTCTATCACAAACCAAATTTGAGACCGGTTAAAGTATGGCAGGACAGGTTCGTTAGGTCAACAAGCATGAAGGACAAACACAGGGAGACATCTGGGCTTCCCAGGTGTGGTGTACCCTCTAGACCATTCCATAGTCCATCTCCTTAACTGTGGTTAGAGGGAGAACATCAATCCTAGAGGCATAGAGCATTCTAGAGTCTGCACAGTGATGCGCAGGCCATCCCCTGAAGGACAGCCGAGGTGTAGATCGGTCCCATTACTGCTGGTGCCAACTGTTGCTTCAGTACTTCAGTGAGACAGGAAGGGAGCTTGTTAATTAGACCGGACGTTTTCACTGCATGTCCCAGAGACCCGCAATGATGGTACCTGAAGAGAGATAGAACTGAGTTCCTCCCGTCCACCATAGGCTGAAGTTACGGTGATTCCTTCCTGTGAGTCATCCAGGTCCCAGGTTACTTCGGTCTCCTTGCTCTGCTGTTCCCAGATCCAGTCCCTGTGGTCAAGGTAGCTCACCACCAGGCCCACGTTCCCACAGAAAAATGAAGGTGTATCCCTCTGCTCTACATCAGGGCCATGATAACCAAGTACCACAGACTTGAGTGGTTTAACCAAAGCAATATATCTTCTCACAGTTCTGGAAGCTGGAAGAGATCCAGGTAGAAGTGGGGTTGGTGAGACACCTGTCTCCTTGGCTCTAGATGGCGGTCTTCTTCCAGTATATTCCCGTGGCCTTCCCCATCTGCCCGTCTGTGTCCGAATTCCCTCTTCTTAGAAGGTTAGCAGTCAGATTGGATTAGGGCCCATTCCTCTGACCTCAGTTTATAAAGGTATTTGTAGAGACCCTAACTCCAAGTACAGTCACATTCTGAATTACTGGGTTAGGACTTCAACTAGGAATTTGGGGCGAGATAATTCAGCCCATGACAGGCCGTGAATCTGTGTGCTAAGTAAGCTTCCCAGGTGATTGCTACAGCTGAGACACCAATGTTAGTGTCGTAGACTAACAATAATTAGGCGCTTTTTCACTTGGGACGTGGAAGAGGACATCGTTTGGTTCCGCCGTTCCCTTAGAGAATAAAGGATACTCAAAGCCTGGGTGTGCCATCTCAGAGCAGTGGCTCCAGAGCCTGTTAGAAGAGAGAGCCTTCACGCTCTTGGTGACCCAGATTTGAATGGCACAGTCTGTCAGGCTCCAGGCCCAGGACACAGAGCCACCGAGCCCTCCGTTTCTTAATCCTGACGGGTTCCCATTATAGATCGACATGCTCGGGCCTGGTCCTTGCCACTCAAAGGCAGAGTGTGCTGCTGTGTTTTTCTTGGCAACTCTGGAGATCGAGAAATAAAAAAGCAGAGAGCACCTGGGAGTTGTGGGGGTAGATTTCTCTAAAGAGCCTGCCACTTTAGGCAGAGTAATTAATTTTTTTAAAAAATGATTTCATTTAGAATTAGTCTCTGGAGTGTCTCTTTCGGCAAGTGCTGAGCATGCAGGAGACGTCCAGGGGTGGATGAAGGCAGACGGACTGCTTTCAGGAAGCACGTGCTTCCGGGATTTGCTGCTTCGTGTTAATCTTCACACCGAAACAGGCAGGAAATGAGAGTACATTTTAACGATTTTAACCAAGTTTAACCACCTACTGTCAGGGGTGATTGTAAACCAACGTTGCAAAATTACAAAAACAGCAATTTGAGAAGACCGTAAAATGTTCCACATTTGCACACGTCAGGGTCTGTGGATGTCTCCTCTTCATGATCCACTGGCTTCTTTCTCTGTCCGCAGCCTACAGTACAGCTGTGTTGCTCCTTGTCTGTTCAGAGTCTGCTAATCATTAGTGTCGTGTTAGTCCTAAAGAGAACAGGGTTTCTCAACAGGGGCACTATTGACATTTTCTGGATAATTCTTTGTTGTCGGGATGCTCTCTGGGGCTCGGCAGGATGTTTAGCAGCATCTCTGCCCTCCACCTGCAGGATGCCAGTGGCACCTGCCCCATTCCCCCCATACCCAGTGACAAACAAAAATGTCTCCAGATGCCACCAGATGTCCTTGACCTCAGTGGCAAAATTGAGGGTTTTTCCCACCTCAAGAACCTCCGATTTGGAGGAAAATAGCATCCCCTTCCCATTTTCTTTCCTATATTATCTCTGAATCTGTGCTAACGTAAGAAGTGAAAATAGGTACAGGAGATTCTGCAGTGTGTTGTATGTGTTTCGGAAAAGACTTGAGATCTTCAGAATAAAAGGGACTATGGGAAAAATAAGGTTGGGACAGACTCCTTAATAGGTACGTCCTTAAGTTATATGTTTGTGTGCTGCCTGGGTGGCTCAGTTTGTTGAGTAGCTGCCTTCGGCTCGGGTCATGATTCCAGGGTCCTGGGATCGAGCCCTGCATCGGGCTCTCTGCTCAGCAGAGAGCCTGTTTCTCTCCCTCCCTCTGCCTGCAGCTCTGCTCTCTTGTGCTCTGTCTCTATCTCTCTGTCAAATAAATAGATAAAAATCTTTAAAAAAAAAAAAGAAAAGGGACCAAAAAAAAATTATATGTTTGCAACTTTTTAGCCCAACACTAAGTAGATAGATAAGATAGATGGAAAACTAAATACCCTGCTAAAAATACTCAGTAGTTCACATCTTACTTTTTAACAATGACTGCTTTGGAAAACGTGGGACTTCACCTTTAAAAACAAAGTAAATATAACTTATGGGTAGAAAGAAGAATCAAAACTCCTGAATTCTTGAGACCAGGACAGTGATGAAGAAATCCTAAAGCTCAGAAGCACCATACGACAGGACTGATAAGGAAGGCTTTGGGGAGACTCTGCCAAGGGAAAAATTGTGATGCGAGTGGACACGGCATTCAGCTGAGTTCGGGGATTTGCCTTCAGCAGCTGTTAACCTACAGATGTGAAATACGGCGGGCTGGGAGACACTGCCTTTGAACTCATGGGACTTCTCCATTGATCCCCATCATTGTACATTGCTAATCACACAGAAGCAAATTCGCTTTATGAAAACTCATATGGTAGCTGCACTTTCAAGGACTTTGCTGTTCACATAAGGCATGGCCCTTGCTGGTGGTTGAGATGTTGAAAACTGACAGAGTTAAGAAAGAGTCATAAAGTGGGGCCCAGGCTTCCCCTGAAACTGGTTTTGATGAGTTGATGGTAAATGTTCAGCTAGTAATTACTATTGAGGTGAGCCTCACGTTTAGGTGATGATGGAGAGAGTCTCCTAAACCCACCTTGCCACAAATTTCGGAGAGGTTTTTACTGCGACTGCCTCGCTAATTTCATGGTGCAAGTAAGCGTGGACCAGGCTTCCAGATCCCGCAGCCCCTCATACGTGTGCCATGACATACCTTCTTTCGGGAGGAACAGGGACATGGTTTAATTCTAGAAGAACATTTTATAGAACATACTTGAGCTCGAAAAGCTATCATTTCTTGCCTTATCCTTAAAACACCTAAAGCTAATACTATAAATGGCTTTCTCCAAGGGCAGAGCCAAGAAACCCAGTTAATTGTATCTCCTGGTTATACATCACGGGAGCTATCTGGAAGGGACTCCAGTGGTTTTCTACTGACTGGTGGGCCTCACACTGTGGAACTTGCGGTTCTGACCTGTGGAGCTGGGGTTCTAGCCACCCCCACTGGCCAGAGGAGCCATAAGAACCCGCTGTGTTACAGACCCCATATGTCTGTAACAGAGCAATCTAAAACAGAAAGTGAGGGTCTTAAAGAAGTTGAGGACGTGCATGGGTTGAGAAACAGGGATTTAAGAAATCTTTGCCTTTTGAGGTACCTGGGTGGCTCAGTCGGTTAAGCGTCTGCCCTCGGCTTAGGTCATGGTTCCAGGGTCCTGGAATTGAGTCCTGCGTCAGGCTCCCTGCACAAGGGGAACCTGCTTCTCCCTCTGCTCCTCCCCCCACTCATGCATTCACGCACGCGCTCTCTCTCTCTCTCTCTCTCTCTCTCCCCGTGTCTCTCAAATAAAATCTTAAAAAAAAAAAAATCGTTTCCTTTCTCTCAGTCCATCTAAGATTTCAGTACAAGCAAGGCCCCTTTCTGCCTACTCTCTGGGATTCCACATGCTTTCACTTCCAGCCTTCCCCTTTCGACAGGACACGAGCAATAGTTTCCACCACTGAATTCTCATTGTACAGGCACCGACCACTCACACGGACCCCTGTTTTGTTTTCTCAGGGTGCACACTCTTTTTCTACGAGAGCGACGGCAGGTCTGGAATAGACCACAACAGCATCCCCAAGCACGCTGTCTGGGTGGAGAACAGCATTGTCCAGGCTGTGCCCGAGCACCCCAAAAAGGACTTCGTCTTCTGCCTCAGCAATTCCCTGGGTGACGCTTTCCTCTTTCAGGTTTGTGGGGCACTTCCTTTTGGGACGTTTCAAACCTCTGAACCAGCCATCTTCCTCTCCGGTCTATGTGCCCCACACCCTGTTTTCCTTTCAGTGCTGGGTTTTATCATTTTTTCACTATAGAAACAAGAGTGATCAATGACAAAATACACATTTACATTGAAATGAGAGAACTCACCCAGAGTGTTCCAAGGGAAGCCCAGGGAAGGACGTGAGTGGACTTTGAGACACTTGCCCTGTTCATCACTTGCCTGTTGAAGGATTTGTCGGTGTAATCTCAATGCCGTTCGTGTAGAGCCTTAGAAAGAGATGATGAATTCCTTAATTTAAAAATTATTTGAGCTGTCATAATTTTGTACCATAATGTTCTCTTCTAATATTACTCATAAAGTAAAATAATGACATCCCAGAAATGACTAGCTAAACCCAGATAATTTCTCTTCCTCTTCTTATCAGAAATTTGTACCCAGTGTTCTTGAAGTTTGCATGTTAATTGTGTTTAAAAAAAAAATACTAACCTGCTAATCCCTTAAGGGTTAGCATTTAATTTTGTAGGGAATTATTTGGGTTTGGTTGGATATGATGCACTCTACCAGAACTTTTGGTTGTGTTAGTTAGGAGGACTTCCGTCATGTGTTTCCATGATGCAGGAATTCCTCGCAACTTTTACTATCTGCTTCCTACATGCTTTGCACACTGCTTTTGAGAACAAGAAGATTTTGACATAGTTCCTACTCTTAAAATTTTCCCATGTGATGTGGGACAAAGACACATGGATAGACCTTTGTAGAGTAGGAAAGCCTGACCATTAATGTTAAAGGGCGAATAAGGATGAATTGGTTGAAATGGATAGTGAGAATATTCCATGCAGAAGACAGATCTGGATAAAAGGTATAGAAAAGAGCAATAGGTTATTTCATTGAGTTTTTGGATCTGGCCATTAAGTTCTTTCCTTTTGGGCCATTAAAGTAAGAAGGTGGTCTTTTTTTTTTTTTTTTTTTTTTTGGTGAACAGGCAGAGAGCATGTTTTTTCTTGCTTTAAATCAGTGACATAAAACATAAAGAAGAGTGTACAAAACATAAATGTATTGCTCAATGAAGTATCACAGAGTAAATATGTACTACCACCTAAGTCACGAAACATATTTCTAACACCCTATAAGCCACTCCCCCACCCATGCAGGCTACTAGTTGGGTAGAGGGAATATGTATTTTATCATCCAAGCGAGGATACTTTTGTTTATCTGGGAATGTCATTTCTCCTTCATTTTTGGAGGATAGTTTTACTGGGTATAGAATTCTTGATTGACAGTCTAATTGGAGTGTTTTGAAAATATTATTGTACTGCCATCTGGCCATGGATTCTGATGAGAAATCAACTTTGACTCTTAAAAGGATCCCTTGTATAGATAAGTGGCTTCTTGGGACCACCTGGCTGGCTTAGTCCATAGAGCATGTGATTCTTACTCTCAGGGTCATGAGTTCAAGCCCCCAAGTTGGGGGTGGAGCCTACTTAAAATGAAAAACACATGAATTAGATGAGTTGCTTCTCAGTTGCTACTTTTTATCTTTGTATTTAAACAAATAGAGAAATATAGAGAATATGGTATGGTAAGTTTCTAAGTGTTAATTTCTTTCTCTTTATTCTACCTGGCATTCATCGAGTTTCTTGGATGTATGGATGTGTGTGTCCAAATCACATTTGGAAAGTTTACGGCTATAATTTCTTTGAAGACTCCTCCTATCCATTTCTCTCTCCTTCTGGGACTTTCATTATGTTTATATTAGTTGCACTTGATGGTGCAAGTCTCTGAGACTATGTTCATCTTTCTTCATTCTTTTTTTTGTTCTGTTTCATGGGCTGGATAATTTCAGTTGGCCTACTTCAAGTTCACTGATTTCTTCTTTTGCCAGTTCAAACCTGTTGTCCAGCCCCTCTGATAAATTTTTCACTTCAATTATTCTACATTTCAACTCCAGAATTTATATTTGGTTCTCTGAAAAAAAAATTCTTTAAATTTCTCTATTGATATTCTCTATTTGGTGAGATATCATTCTGATACTTTTACTTCTTTAGACATGATTTCCTTTAGTTCTTCGGATATATTCCAAATAGTTAATTTAATGTTTTTGTCTAGCAAGCTACCATCTGGACTTGCTTAGGGACGGTTCCTATTGACTGCTTCTTTTCTTGTGTATGTGCCATGCTTTGTTGTTTCTTTGCATGTTTCTTACTTACGTGGTTGAAAACTATATTTTGGAGAATTTAATGTGGTGACTCTTAAAACCAGATCTCCCCACCCTCACCCCCAGGGTTTGCTGATACTGATTGTTGTCACTGCTGCTTGTTTGTTAAGTGACTTTCCTGAAATCTTTAAAATATTTATTCTTTGTCATGTGTGACCACTGAAGCCTCTGCTCTCAGTTATTTTAGTAATCAGCTTATGATTGGAGAGATTTCCTTAGATTCCTGGAAACAGACTTCTAGTCTTCCCCAAGGATCTCTATGTCTTCAGCACTCAGGGAGCTAATTAACGGCTCTGCCTTAGCCTTCATGTCTGCTTGCACAGAGCCTCCAGGTCAGCTAGAGGGGTGAGCATAGGGCCTTCTCGGGGTTTTGTGGATGTGTATACAGTCCTATACATGTATGTGACTTTCTAGATTCCCTAAACTATGGATATCTTATGAATTCATATCTTATTCCCCAGCTTTTTAAAAAGTTTCTTGGTCAGCTACCTCTTTTGTCTCAACTGTCATCATGGGCTCAGGCAGCGATGATATTAAACAGTTGTTACTGATTATTTTTACAAATTCCCCTTGGGATAAAGGCTATCTGCACATGTGAGTTCTGCAGTAAAATAGGAACAAGCCCTGTGAATGGGGGTTTCCTATGAACTGTCAGGTCAAATAATGGCAGTTCTCTGAGAATGGTGTTTTGTGGGAGCTCATCACCGCCCCCCACCCCACCCCGCCTTCAGTGATTGCTAGACTGCTCTTTTTCACCTAATTGTGTAGGTAGGGAATTGAAGATGGGAATATTGGCAAGCCAGAATATCCTCAAAACTTGCTATTCTTACTGAGATTCAGCTATCACTTTTTCCAGTAGAAGTACCTAACGTTGTTACAGCAAGATCTAATTAGTTGCCAAAGCTCTGAAAAAATTTATTTTGACCATTTTTGCCAGTGTTACTGAATTTACAGAGGAGCATTTTTTTTAAGGTCCTTACTCTCCCATTTCCACTGATTAAACTCATCAGGACACTGTAGAGACTAGATGGTTTTGAGAGGGATACCAGCTTCATTAACAATTATGCCAGGATAACAGGTATAAATTACAGCAGGTTCAGGCTAACTGGGATGTGTAGCAACCTTTCCATAGGTGCATTTGGGTTGATCCCTATTTGGGGGAGGATAATGAGCAATGTTGTACTCTTTTATCTGTGTTCAGGATATGTTTGTCCACATTTCTAGTGGTGTATACCTAGGACTGGTATTGCTGTGTCATGAGCTAAATGTACACATTCAGGTTTAGTAAATACTGCCAAACGGTTTTCAAAATGATTGAAATAATTTATGCTCCCATCAGCGGCCTAGGAGAATTCGAGATGTTCCTTATCCTTGTCTAACACTTGTTATTGTCAGATCTTTTTTTATTTTTCATTTGTAAGCTATTTGTGTGAAGCTGAGTACATTTTTGAGGGTTTAATGACCAACTCAGTATCATTTTTGCTAAGGGCTTGTTTCAAGGGCTTATTCCTGCCTATTTTTCTGTTGGGTTGTCTCTCAGTGATTCATAGCAGTTCTTTACATATTTTCTGTTTCAAATTCTTTTGATTATATGCATTGCAGATATCTTTTTCTACTCTGGCTAGCCTTTTACTCTGTTAAAGGCATCCTTTGTTTTACTGACTTTTTAAATTTAATGTATCTCATTGCTCAAATTTTCCTTAATGGGTAGTGCTTTGTGTATCCTATTAAAAAAAAAAACCTGCTTTTTTGCATCTGGCATAGCTTCTTATTAATTATTTGGATATCTTATATATGAGGGAGTGCCTAACTCTGCTAATAATAACAATCAATAATAACATATGATAGCAGCAGCTGTCTTTTACTGAGTCCTTATTGTATGCCACCATCTGGAAAGTGTTTTACATTGTGAGTCACATATAATTCTTTAGAAAATTTTTTTCTTAACTTAAATATAGTTGATATACCATTTTCTATTAGTTAAGGTGCACAACAAGGTGATTTGGCGATTCTGTATGTAAATGTAATTACCATTTGTCACTGTACATTATTACAGTATTATTGACTGTATTCCCTATGCTGTACTTACTTTTCATCTCCATGACTTATTTATTTTATATAACTGGAAGTTTATACCTCTTAATCCCCTTCACCTGTTTCGTGTCTAAACACCACCCCACCCCTGGCCCCTGATCCCGGGAACCACCAGTTTGTTCCTGGTATTTATGAGTCTGTTTCTGGTTTTGTTAGCTCATTTGTTTTCTTTCTTCAGTTCCACATATTAGCGAAATCATAAGTCACATTTAATTCGTACAGCAATCAGTGAGTCGGATTGTATTATCTGTATTTTAACCAATTGACGTGGACTGTGTTCCCCATTTGGTGAAGCTCGGGCTTTTATAATGGGTAATAATTAGATGCCAAGTGACAGTTGCTGAGTGTTGGCTGGATTCAAACCAAGCCTCTCTTTCTCTAAAGTCTTTTAGTGTCTAAATATACTATTTATCCCATTTCTGTTCCTATTTAAGAAGAACATGGGCAGGAGTCACTGACCAGAGTCAAAAGGCCCTGTTTCTCATTCTCAGAATTAAGCCACTTGTTGGGAATATTTCAATATTTCGGCCATTCTTGGCTAATCTGATCGGTTTCAGGAGACTCTCCTTTTACTCACATGCTGCTGATGTGAATTCCTTTCGAAAGGAATGCCTTCCTGACCATAAAATTGCTGGTACAATCTAAATATCCAATAGGTCACATTGAATAAAATTCTTTGGTGGCAACATAGGACCTTATTCATGAAAACCTCTATGTCCTCTTGTTAGGGGGAAATTTTTATGCCACTTACGTGGGATAGAGCACAAAGTGAACCTTTTCAGAAGAAATTGCTGCTGTTCAGGATCCATGAGGGCATTTTCTACCTTCTACTTATTGTAATCCACATGACTCTAGAGGGGCTAGGTTTGAAAGAAATCTGTGTGTGTCGGGGGTGAGGGTAACGCAAGGGAGATCAACCACGATTATGGAAATAATTTGCAGTTATTCCAGCCCTGGGGCTCAATTCAGGGTGCACAGTTGACAGAGCCCGCATGCTGCTGATTTGGTGCTGTTTTTCAGATCCGCCCATGGTAAGGAGATTCGTGTTACCAGCGAAAGCAGAAAAGGGGTTTTGTGTGCAGGATGGGGTTGGGAATGGGCCTGAATATTAGAGCCAGCTTAGGTAGAAGAATTGCTGTGCTGTCTGCAAAGGGAGGCAATGGCTCCTGCATTTCAACTTTTCTAGAGATCTCCCCTCCAACTGGAAGCTGGCACCAGCGCCTATCACCTACTAAGTACAATTTCGTATTGGGCCTTCCTCTGTCCATTACTGGTGGATGTTACGTACGGTTCCAAAAAGCTCAGGGGGTTTTATGGTAAGAATGATGCCTGATTGAAAACAAAATCATATGCAGTGACGTATCTCCAGAAGTGTAGAAAATCTCTGTCAGGGGTCACTGCCTTTCCATAGATGGTTTTCTTATCATTTAGAAAATCACCTGTAGGAGGATATAGCATGGATGTTAAAAAGAGATTAGTGAAAAAGGAATAGTATTTACACCATTAGGACGAATTGGGCGTTAGATATAATATCCAAGTCAGATGTCTTGTAGGTAGCAAATGCTCTTTACATGTTACGGTTCTCATTTTAATTATAAGGAAAAGTGTCTAGTGCCCTGTACTCCTCTTAAGTATCTTTACAGAAGGTGAGTGTGGCTTTCCGGTGACGAGGCTAAGGCTTTGAGTGTTACTAGGCTCTTAGGCTCCAGACAGTTATTTTGAAGTACCACATCTGGTTCTGTGTAGACTTGATGAAGGTCATTGGCACACATGCCCTGAACCAGGGCAGCCAGATTAGGGAAAAATCTGGAAATTATCTTACACAAGGAGGCATCAAGTGGACTTGGTAGAAGAGACTCCAAAGGCGATTTAGCATCTTGAACTTGAGTAGATTAAAGTCTGGCCTCGCCTTCAAGTTAGGCACTGTCTCTGCAGAGCCCCTGCTAGCTGGTCAGCCTGCCCACTGCCTGATGACCTCCATTCCTGGGAAGCTTGGAGCTCTTCAGCCATCAGCTTTGCTCGTTAGCTCCAAGATTTATCAAGTTCTTCGTTGTGTTGATATAATACACTCTTTATGGTGACTTTTGTCATTTGCCTTGGTTTCCATAGGTTTTCCAGGTCTAAAGCAATTCTTCCTCTTCTTTCTTCTAACCTTTTTCATGCTTGAAAACAGCTCTCATCTGTCTCGTGCCATGTTTTCTGTTCAGGCTTCCCTATGGAAGGTTTCTGAGCCATTCTCCCTACGATTCAGGTCTTTGGTGTTCTTCCTTGTAAATAGTTCTGGAACCCAACCCCCTGTCCCCTGTGAGGTCAGTCCTACGCAGTCTGCCCACAGTTTGGTTCCTGCTTCTTCCCATTTTCTTCACCACGCTAGGGTCAGTTCCTTAATTTAGTAGGAACCGCACCAAACTGTTGATTCATACTGAGCTTGTGGTTTATCATACCCACAACATTAACTCTTACAAGTTCTCTTCCATCTTATAATAGATGTTTCAAGAACTCTAAATCCAGAAGTTAAATATACTTCTTTGAAATCTTATGTTTGTGGTTTCTGCGCTTCTAATGAACTTGTTGAAATCTTCTTGGATCCTAATTCGATCTTCCCTCTTCATGCTCCTCTGCAGATCAGACAAACTGGACCTTTTGTCGTTGCTTTCTCTGTTGGTTTAAATGTCGCCTTAGTCTGTAGCTAAGTCCTGTTTTCCCATTGCCATAGATCATCTCCCTGCCTCTAGCTAGCCACTTTAGAAATACTTATCGTTGGTTTTGACATGGGTTAGTTGTGAAGGTGGGTGAACTCCTAAGATATCTGGAGCCCCAGGCAGATTTTATCTACATAAAGAATTTGTCTCACCCCAGATCAGCTTCGTCAACACCATTCTGGTGGCTCATCTCATGCAGTCTAGTGAAAGAAATACCAGATATGCTGATGGGAACAACCTGCTAGGCATAGGCTCATCCAGGAGCTCCTTAGCCTATCTTATTGATGCTACGTATGGGATACAGGGTCAGAAAGCTCCCTGAAAGGGAGAAGGGAGGGGTGTTCCTCCCAGACCCTGTCCTTTTCAGGCATCAGAAGGGATTTTTTCCAAAATACGGGACCCTATTTGCTTAGCTCTTAGGAGGGTATTGATGGAGAGTGTGGATGTTGAAGTACAAAACGAATACACGGGGCTGGTACTCATTTACAGCACATGCCCTACTATTATTGTATTCAGAGGTCTCCTCACATATGTTAAAAGTACAGTGCAGGGATATAATTGTGGCTGAGCTAGATTCTAGTATATAGTCTGTATACTATTATGTATTTTCCAAATAATATGTTACTGACCGTATTTGTCTTCCTTTTTACATTATTTTAAATTTGTATGAAGTCAATATGAGCACATAGTTTTAAAGAATTCAGTTAACCTTAAAAGACTTAGAGTGAAATTCTCCTCTTGTCCTCTACCTCTTCCCCAAGCCTCAGGTCTGTCCCCAAAGCAACTAGGCTCAGTTATTTTAGCTGGGTTTTTTTGTTGGGTTGGGTTTTTCTTTTTTCTTGTATTTACCTTCATTTCTCATGAACATGTTTACAGTATTTCTTAATTGACTTCAGACATCAGCTACTAACTTTCTGTGATGACAGATGGATATTCAGCTGTATTATATATGAATTCTTTCCTTTCTTCATGTTTGTATATGGTTATATGAACATTTAGGATTAAATCAGTAATCTCTGTTATACTGTTAGGATTTTCCATGCTGCTGTGACCATATAAATCATATTAGCTGCTGGGCCAAATAGGGTACCATCATTTTATATTCCTTTCTTGAACAACTTTTTGGTTTTTTTCCTATAGTTAATGCTTGCCTCTTGTTTTCTGCTCCATTTACTTATTTTTATGCTTAATTAGCAGTATTTTCTGAATCTCCAACTTATTATCTAGTCTCTTAGTACTATTTTGTGTCCTGGAGATTGCCTTTCCCTGGCCCTTTACCCTCCTGCTCCCTTCTGTCTCTTTTCCTGGCCTCAGGCAGCGTAGTTACCCTGGTTTTCCCCTCATTACCGTAGTTAGATTCTTGGATTCCGCATCTTCCTTTTTTCTCCTTCCTTTTCAGGAATACAAACAAATAAACCTGTGATAACTTCCTACAAAATGGTTCATATTTGAGAATATCTTCATTCTGCCTTTTACTTGAATTATCTTTGAGGCATTTGGAATTTGGTTTGAAACTTATTTCCCCTTTATTCACTTAGAGTCTCATACCAGTCGCATTTTGGATTATCTTGTGTGTGCTTTATTTTCTCCTTTGAAGTTTTAGAATAATTTTCCGTCACCAGGGTTATGACTTCTCAAAGGGGTTTGCCTTCTGTTGAGATCTTGATTTTCTTTTTATTTCTAAAAGCTCCTTTTCTCTCTCTTCCTCTCCCTCCCCTTCCCTCCTACCCTCCTTCCTTCCCTTTCTCCCCGTCCCGCCCACCCTCCCTTTCCATTTTTCTCTTTCCTTCCTTCCCTCCCCCTCCCCCACCCCTTCCTCCTCCTTTCTTTTCTCTTTCTATCCTCCTCTCCCTGTTCCTTTTTCATTGTAACCTGTGCATTTGTTTGTTTATAGCTTTAGATTCTTTTGCGTCTCTGTCTCTGGGGATGTTACTGGGTTTTCAGGGAATTTTCGGGGCTTCATGCATTATTTCTCTTTCTTCGAGATACATTGGCTTCTGCGCGCTTCGGTCTCTGGCTTTCATGCTAGAGGCGTTCATCACATGTCTGGTGGTCCTTGATGATCTGATCATATTTAAATGTGAGGTACCAAAAAACTGCTCGGATATTGTTTGTGCCGTCTACGGGGGGCTTTTAAGCATGAACAGATGGTAAGACCTTTTTGTTGGGGGTGTCCGTTTGACAGTGTTTATTGTTCTTTTCTGTGGGGCTCCTCGGCTTTGCCAGAGATGACTCCTGCCATTGCCATCTTCTGGGCAGCCTTCCATTGATTCCCATTTGCAGTAAACAGTTCCTCCTTTTGTGCCCCTCTTCCTAGATTCTGGACCCTCTCTTCTCCAAAGAATTTACCTTAGGTGGGTGAGGGGGTAGGGAGAGGAGGAAGTACGAGGTGGGGGGTGGTACCCAGTTTTATGACTTGGTGCAGTGGACGAGGAGAGCCTCATATTAAGTTCTCTTTGCAGATGGTAAAGATGGTACTGGGATACTGGGACACCTGGCTGGCTCAGTCCGTAGAGCTTGTTACTCTTGATCCCGGTGTCTTGGATTTGAGCCCCTTTTTATTACTTAAGGAAATTTAAAAAATGACAGCTTATTTAAGTCTTGTATAAATAAGATTTAAAAATAGAAAAAATAAAGACTTTCAAGAATTCACACAGGAACTACATTCCCTGCTAACCTCTTAAAAACACCTAACTTTATTCCCCTTTTCTTGGTTCTTTTTAAATGGAAAAAAAGAAGTTCAACCTACTTGACAATTATTCTCGTGCCTCTATAAACTCAAATTATCTGAAATTTTAGTTTCCTAGATATGGCATATATTCCCTAGTATTTCTCTCGTTTAAAATGAATTTCCCTTTTCCTGCCACTCACGTAAACCATTGATTATCTGAAATCACTGAGTATCCTCCATTCAGTTGGGTAATTGAAGCTGGAGCTATTTAAATACATAATGAAGCCCTGAGCTTCATCTTAACTCCACACTCAAAGGGGCTCTTATGCAAAATGCATTTTTTGCTGATTATATTCCTCTGTTGGCAAGAACTTTGCTTATTCCCTTCACTGAACTTTGTACAGTATTTATAGCATCTCCAGAGGGCAAAGGAAGAATCAGGAAATTCAGTTTTGCTACCTGTCTGCTGCTGTTTGTTTAATAGAGGCAGATGAGTGTGGAGGAAATCACAGCCGTGGTGACAGGAGTGGGGATGGGGGGGTGTCTCTCCTTACTGCCCTTTGACCCCTGGATTCTGACAGAGGGCCCTTTAGTGGACCTAATGTCCCTAATCAAACTTGCCTGCTTCAAGAAGGCAATGCAAAGGTAGCGGTTTTGAAAAGCTTTTGCTAGCATGTCAGATTTTAAGTCCTGGGCAACAGTCTCTCAAGTTAGTGGTCTGCCGTGACCAGCTCTGCAAACTGCCAGGAACTGTTAACAGAGGTTTTCTGCTTATCTTGATGTTGACTTCAGTCAGGGTGGACCTAGCCCACCTTCTCCTGGACACATAGCTCTGGGTGTGCCCCTGGGAATGGACCAGACCTTTCACAAAGCTCGTTTAGGGAACTGTGCTTCTTAGAAATAGACTCAGCTGAATGATAGAGAAAGGCAGAGACTGCTGTGTTGTTGAGACAGGACAGCAGGAGCGGAAGTTTTCTCTAATGGAACTGCCTTCAGCCACTAACAGGTTCTGGAGAAAGTTGGAGGCTTGAGGCATACTTAATGGTTAAAATGCCTGATGGATACATTTTCCATAAAGCTATAGGCAGACTTATCTCTCTCTCTCTCTCTCTCTTTCTCTAGGCTGTGGGGCTTGGTGCTTTTGTGTATTTGTTTTTTGAAGATTTTATTTATTTATTTGGCACAGAGAGAGAGAGAGAGAGAGCGAGTGCACAAGCAGGGGCAGTGGCAGGCAGAGGGAGAGGGAGAAGCAGGCTCCCCGCAGAGCAGGGGAGCCTGATTTGGGACTCGATCCCAGGACTCTGGGATCATGACCTGAGCTGAAGGCAGATGCTTAATCAACTGAGCCACCCAGGTGCCCTTGTGTATTTCTCAAAGTCTTAATTGCGGTCAAGTACACGTGACATAGCATCTTAACTGTCTATAAGTGCGCTGACATTTGGTGGCATTAAGTACGTTCACACTGGGGTGTGTCCGTCAGCGCCGTCCATCTGCAGACTCCTCTCATCTTGCAGACCTGAAACTTGCAACACGAGCTCCCGCTCCCCTCCTCTCCGAACCCCTGGCAACCACCATCTTTCTTTCTTTAAATAAATTTCAGGATAGCTGCTCTGCCAAATTTAAATATACATCTTTCAAAGGCTCCTTCGCTTCTCGGCTAGTTTCGGTCTTTCTTTCTACTTACTCTTTTTTTTTTTTAAGTAATCTCTGCACCCAGCCTGGGGCTCAAACTTAGAGCCCCGAGATCGAGAACCGCACATGCTCCATCGATCGAGCCAGCCAGGGGCTTCCACTTCCTAACGGGGATGCAGACATAAACTCTCTGGCATCAGAATGGGGGTGTGTTGCCCTTGGCTGAGTGTGGCAGAGACCCTCAAAGGTGGAGGGAAGAAGGGGTCCCGCTTTCATTAAAGAGAGGAAGAGGCTGTTGTTGTACAGAACCTATCAGATTATGGCTCTCCTTGTGGTTGAAAGTGTGTTACATAGACTCCTCGAGAAGCACTGAAGTGGGATTTTCACTTGCATCAGTCAGGATGGTTAGATTATTCTGTAGGAAGATGCAGCCCTCATATCTCCTTTTCATTCTGCCACGTGTCTGACAGATACTGGTCTGAGGCTGTGTTTGTCCCGGACTCTCTGGGACCCAGGCTGACAGAAGGTTCATCCTGACACGTGGCTTCCACGACTGTAAGCAGAGGGACCAGAATGGGAGTGAATCGGGCTTGTGTTTGGTGATGACACATGTCCATTCTCCTCAGATTCATTGACCAAAGCCATGACTTGGCCACACTGAACTTGAAAGGGAGCAGGAAGGTTCCATCCTCCTGTGTGCCCAGGGAGAGCTCAAAATGTTCCAATTGCAACACGAATGACACCACAGGGGGCCGGGTTCGGAGGAAGCGACGAGAACTAGGGGTTCAGGAGCAGCGTGGCATGTAACAAAATGATTTTCAGCACGGGATTGGTCAAGATCAAGGTTTGCAATAAATTCCTGTGTTATATCTAACTTTTTCTGGGCTTTGGTTTCCCCATCTGTAAAGTGCACCTGGGCCCCTTCTAGGGGAATGTTTTTTATTTTAAAAATTTTAAATTTCTAACTTAAATTAGCAGAGCCTGTATCATGTGGTTGGAGATCTTAACCATTAATTCTTCAGATCTGCCATCAGGCATATAGGTTTCCTTTTTTTGCTCCATGGGGTAAGGCGGGAGGGGTCTGGGGATGGGGGTTTCTCACGGAGGCGGGAGGTGGCTGAGGAGCCGCTGGGGGGGATAGATGCCCCCCTCACAGCAAGCGTCGTTGATGTGCTGGGTGTTTCTACAGCAGATGCACCTCTCCTCATGGCATGTGCTGCCTCCCCATAGATTCTGTCTGAGACGCTCCCAGCAGTGTCCTTGTGAATAGGTGAAAACGCCGGCTCCCCTAAAGTCTGAGCGCTCCCTGCGTCCCCCGAGCTGCACACTCAAAGGAAAACGCACGCTTCAGCTCAAGGAGGCAGCTGCTTATCTGATGACCGGGGCCCCGTTGAGAGGATCGGGCTGCTTGGAGCTTCCCTTGCAATCTTCTAGAGACAACTTTTAAGGAAAAATGAAACCTGAAATCTATTATTTTTAGGATAGTCACAGAAAAATTCTGCGTAAATTTAGGGTGCTGAATCTTAGAAGGTTTTTTTGTGTGTGTGTGTGTGAACTTGCTATTAAAGTATAATTTCTACACAGGAAAGTACACATTTTGATGGCATTTCAAAAGCTTATACCCCCATGTCGTACGCGTGTGTAACCAGCACCCAGACCACGGAACCAAACATGGCCAGTGCCCCAGATGCCCCCCCATGGTTCTTTCCAGCTGCTTCTCCCTCCCTAGCTCCCACCAAAGCTCTCCTCTTCTGACTTGTAACAGTACATCCGGTTTTGTCTATGTTTGTGCTTTAGACCAGGAGAATCGTAGTCTCTATTCTTGTATGTCTGACAGCTTGTCCTCCGGGTTACGTGCATGAGGTGTATTCCTGTTGTGGTCTTAAGTTCTCCGTGCTGTAGCATGCTTCATCGCACGATCATACCTCACGTGACGTATGCATTCTGCCGTGGGCGGTGTCCAGTTTGGCCCATTGCAGATGCTGCTGCTGTAACCATTTTGGTGTATGTATTCAGGTGAGCGTGTGCATGCATTTTCATTGAGCGTGTACCCTGGATTGCATTTTTGGGGTCACAAGCCATGACTTTTCTTAGGTATCCTCCAGTAGCTTTCCAGAGCACTTACACCGGTGGTATATTTCCATCCAGCAGCAGCCAGCAGAGCCTGGGAATCCTGGTTGCGCCATATCTTTGCCTGCACTTGGTATTTTCTTCCTGGAAGCTTTTTTTTTTTTTTTTTTTTTTCCTAAGATTTCACTCATTAGAGAGAGAGGGTGTGCATAGAGGCAGAGTTAGAGGGGAAGCAGACTTCATGCTGAGCAGAGAGCCTGATGCCAGAATTTTCCTCCTCTGATGTTCAATCCCAGGACCCTCAGATCATGACCTGAGCCAAAGGCAGATGCTTAACTAACTGAGCCACCCAGGCTCCCCCCTCCTTTTTTTTTTTTTTTTTTTAAGATTTTATGTATTTGAGAGAGAGAGAGAGAATGAGCGTGGGAGGGGCAAAGGGAGAGGGAGAAGCAGCCTTCCTGCTGAGCAGGGATCCTGACATGGGGCTCCACCCCAAGGTTCTAGAATCATGACCTGAGCCAAAGGCAGAAGCTCAACCGACTGAGCCACCCAGGCGCCCCCTCAAAGCTTTTCTTTTAGAAAAGAACCCTTACTAGGTTGTTTTTCCATCTGAGCTAACTTCTCCCTCCCTCCTTCCTTAGCTCCCTCCCTAGACACATAGTTAATTAGATAGATGAAAAGTAGCTCTACTTGGTGACGTACCCACTAATGCCGAGGCACCGAGAGACTCTAAGGGTCAAACCCTGTGTTCTGTACCAGGCAGGAACAAGCCTGGTGCATTTATCACATATGGGAGGACCTAAAACTCTGTATTTTTCTGGAGTTACTTGAAAGTAATATAGCCTCCGGAAGGTGAGAAATAAACATCTATCTTTCTAAGAGGAGATACACCTTAACAGTTTGTAGCAACATTAAGCATTTAAAGGTGAATGTCCCGTACAGACCGCGGGTCCCTACAAGTATTTACCTTGAATTTCCGCTGTCACCACCTCCTCTTCTCCCCCTCAGTTTCCACAAGATGATTCCATTTGCTTCGCTCTGCCGCTCCTCTGAGAACGTCCAGCTCCCTGATGTCTTCGACAGGCGCAGGCATAGACTTCTCTCTAAAAGTCTCAACTGCCGGGCTGTTGAGGTCTGCCTGGAAGGTGGTGGCTCTGTTGGTTGGCACCATGTCGCAGTTCCCTCTGTGGGACACCAGACCGAGGGGATTCAGAAATAACGTGGACATCTGGGGTGGTCTTTGGTTGCTGGGGTGCAGAGTACCAGGCAGTAGGGGCCCATGACCAGAATTTTGTTCACCAGCCAACCCTCCAGTAAGTTTGGAGACTAAGAAGATGCATCAGAGAGGGAGAGGGGAAAAAAAATCAGTGTTTTGTGCGTAAAAATGATGTTGGCTGTTACTTTAGTACTCAAGTGGCCGAATAGACCTTTTTCTTCAGTGAGTTAATTTACGAGTGTTTATTAAACCTCTCCGGGCTTCAGGGGATACCCGGAAAATTCTGGCCTGTCCTCAGTATTTGTAATGGTGGTTTAGTGCAAATGAGCTGTCTCCCCCAGACTGTTCTCTGACTTTCCCCTTTCAGAGCCCCTTGAGTCGCTTTGAGTTGCTTGTCTGTTGCTGGGGGATGGCCATGTTAAAGGAGAACGGAATGGGAAAAGCCGTTCCTCGCTGCTGGGTGGCTCCACTTCCTAGAAAACTCCCACGTGTCCCCGAACATAACGCTGCTTCTGGCTGCCTTGAGCTCCTTCCGCAACCCTAACTGTGTCATTGCTGCTTGACTCTGGCACGGGGCCTGTGGATTTGGGTCACAGCAGCTCGCCGGAGGCAGGGCTGGTGTGTTCCCTGGCCAGCGATGTTCCTTGGCCTCGATCTTGACCTTGGAACTGACCAGCCCTCTCTGAAAACTGACCTTTGGTTCAGAACAACCCTCTCCACTAGAAAGTAAACTCTCCGTATAGGATTATCACATATACAAGTGTCTTAAGTTAGGACTGCTGTTCACATAAATGGACAAGTAAACAAATAAATAAGCGGGTGGCTTGTAAGCGATAGATGTTTATTTCTCACCTTCCGGAGGCTGGAAGTCCCAGATCAGGGTGGGGGCATGGTTGAGTTCTGGGCAGGCCTGCCTCCTGATTCAGAGACTGCATCTTCTTGCTGTGTCCTCCCTTGGCAGAAGGGGACTAGATAGCTCCCTGGCCGCTTTTTATAGGAGCGCTAATCTGCCACAGGAAGGCTCCACCCGCATGACCTAAGCACTTGCCAAAAGACCTCACCGCCTCATACCATCACACAGTGGGGTTAGGATTCCAACATTTGAATTTGGGGGAGACAAATTCATTCCGTCACAACAAGCGAGTTCTGAGCAGACCCAAAGACTTTTATCCCACGCAGCTCTTGGAGGCCGGGGGTGGGTGTGGCGTCTGACCCCAGACCTCCTTGTTTCAGTGTCTCTGCAAGGGGAGGTCGGGATGGTGAGCCTGACCCACGGCGTATGCAGACCTGTCACCCTGACTCCCAGGGCCGTGGCTTTACTAGAAATGCTCTGGATCCCTGCTGATAACCTAAGAGGCGGCTGTTTCTTCTTGCCCCCCCCCCCCCACTGCAGACCACTAGCCAGACGGAGCTGGAGAACTGGATCACCGCCATCCACTCCGCCTGCGCGGCGGCCGTCGCGAGGCACCACCACAAGGAAGACACGCTCCGGCTTCTCAAGTCTGAAATCAAAAAACTAGAACAGAAGATTGATATGGATGAAAAGATGAAGAAAATGGGCGAGATGCAGCTGTCTTCAGTCACTGATTCAAAGAAGAAGAAAACTATATTGGACCAGGTACTTGTTCTTCCACGTTGGGACTTGGGTTGGGGGAGTGGTAGGGCTCCCAAGTTCTTGGGCTCCTTGGAATAACAGAGGATCATTGGTGATGTTATTAGCCTGTCATCTGGGTGGCTGAATTCTTTACTGTGACAGTCACTGTCCCTCGCCCACCGTTCCCAGCCGATTGTTGTGAGCGGGAGGTACAATATTACATGGAAAGAATCTAATAAAGGAGGCTTCTCACTCCCACTGGTACCACGCTCCTTCTAGGGCATTTGTGAAGTCGCCGAGTCTGGAGGTTGCCCCCCTCCCCCGCTTAGGTTGATGAGGCGCTCTGCTGTGGTGGGACACACTCCCGATTCCTCAATTTAGAAAAGGTAGAGTGTCTTTTAAAAAAATGTGTTGCAGTGTTTGAGTAGAAGTATAAAGAAAGATTGAGCGAGGTGACAGACAGAGGACACGTTTGCCTTCTACTCAGTTGTTTCCACGCCTGTGATAGCCATCTAGTCATGCTTTGAAGCTTTGTCTTAATGTTTAGGAAATAATTATGTAGGTAAGTGAATTTAAACCACTGAGAGGTTGATGGCATGGGCCAGCCTGTGGTGTCCCATGGGTCTTGCCCGCTGTTACCAGACACGGTATTTATTGTCATTGACACGAAGGTCTCATGGCGTACAATGACCCATTTCGAAGTGTCCAATTCAGTGGCATTTCATTCATTCACAATATTGAGCCCCCACAACCTCTGTCTTGTTGCCAGACATCGTCATTCACCCCAGAAGAAAGCCCTGTTCCTGTTAAATCGCTTCCCCCTGTTCCCGGTGCTCTGCCTCAATGGATTCACCCATTTTGGATGTTTGATGGAAGTGGAATTACATAACACATGACCTTTTGTGTGTGAATTCTTGCCGTTTGTGTCATGTTTGGGGCTCGATCCACATTGTAGTGGATCTTTGTACACACCCTAGTTTATCCGTTTGTCCACGGGTGGACATTTGGACTCTTTCCACTTTCTGGCTATTGTGAATATTGCTGTGGACGTGGACATACGCGAACACTATATTTCATGTCAAAGTAAAAAGTCCATGTCCACCATTAGTCGTTATCCAGATCATGGCTGACATCACTGAGCCCTCGCTGTGCACCAGACCCTGTACTGAGTCTCATTCTTGCATGATCTTTAAATATCATTTCCGTCTTAGAAAGTAAGTATTACTTGCCATTTTGAAAGACAAGGACACACACACACACACACATACACACACAAAAAGAAAAAGAAAAATGAGGATGCATATCTTGGATATACCCTGTGGTTAGAATTCTATTCCAGAGCCTCAGTCTTCACCTTCTAGTGTTTTCTGTTTCCCACCCTCTACTGTCTGCCATGACCTCTTCCCAACAGCTCCTGGTCTCTTTGCTTGTGATCTTTAATTCACCTCACTTTTCCTTTTTTTCTTCGTCTTTCTATAAGAACTCTTCTCTTGGTAAGTTCTAGAATTCTCCAGTGATAGAAATCCTACATTTGGGTTTGTGGCCCAGAGCGTGGAGCTGATGGGCTACAATGGCCCACAAAAGTGACATCTGTAACGGGACACACAGAGCAACTAACATATACTTTCTGTTTACCAAACTTAATGTATGACTGTAGATCTTTGTGGGGGGAAAAAAAACACTAAGTTATGAAAACAGTAAGTCTTGAGCTGCTGTTCCCTAGGAAACTTAGGGTACCTGTTGTTTACCCCTTACAAGTGTGAGCAGGACCTCGAGAACATACAGCTCTGTAACGTTTGTGGAGGATGAAGTTGTTAACGTTTGTTTTCCCTTTTACTCACCTTTTCACCACTGTAGATCTTCGTTTGGGAGCAAAACCTTGAACAGTTCCAAATGGACCTATTTCGTTACCGCTGTTACTTAGCTAGCCTCCAAGGCGGGGAGCTGCCAAACCCCAAAAGGCTACTTGCTTTTGCAAGCCGACCAACGAAAGTGGCGATGGGCCGTCTTGGGATCTTTTCTGTATCATCCTTTCACGCTCTGGTGAGTAGAGGCTGAGGTGTGCTTAAGAAATATTTATCTGGACTGTTAACCCTGAGCAGGACTCGGCAAGAGTGTCGGCCGTGTTTTTCTGATTCACTGCTATGTGTGGAGGTCTGACGTGTCCCCTCCCTCTGTGGTGGGTACAGATCTTCGTTTGAATCTGTTCTGAAATTTATTACTTAACGCCTGTCTTGATGGGCCCTAAATTACCGTGCAAAGAAGACAGGAAAGGTATTATCTTAAAGAGATCTCTGCGTGCAGTGTTTGTTGATAAGTTGTGTCATCTTTAGACAGTGGCCTGGTTTTTATCCAAATACAGATGTTTTTTGATATTAACCTCGTGGAAATGTTAAGTGGAGAGCTCTCTCCTGCATAAATATATTTGACACACACGCACAAAATCATATAAACCATTTAGTAAACATAGATCTCTTTGGAGATCATCCTTCTCACTCGAATTTTAAATATTGTAATTCTGGAAATCAGTTCTGGACAGTCACGACTAGCCGATGCGTTCAAAGAAGGTAAAGATCTTCCGTGATTTTCCAGCCCGACCAACATAACGTGTTTGCTCCGGAAGGAGAGTGTTCCCCTGACCTCCGGAACGGCAGATTGCCTCGTCGTGTTGTGTGTTTGCAGTCTGTAATTTTATGTGCTTGCTAAATTGCGAACAGCTTTATGTACTTTTGGCTCCTTTCTTCTCAAAAATTGCTGTGCGAGTAACACGGTTTCAGCCCATCCAACTCAACACCCACTTAACATGTACTGCACCTTTAGCACATTTGCTGCGGAATTAAATGTTAAGGCTCAGGTTCCAGAAGCGGCTTTGGAAGACCTTGGCTGTGCTGCTCTTGGCTTGCCGTGTCAGCTGTACCCTTCAATTGAGTTCAGAGCTGTAATTCAGTCAGAGGCGTTTGTATTCTTTATAAATAGATTAGCGTCATCATTCAGATAATTAGGGGTAGATTTACATTTTTAAAGAAGTCTTAAACCAATTTCTGGAGTTATTAAAACTGGCATCCTGATTTGTTCTGCTAATTACAGCTCAGCTCTTGGTCTCTCTTGCTCTCCCTGGCTACAACCTCTCCATATAGCTATTAAGTCCTTTTTTCTTCTCTTTTCTTTTTTGTAGGGATGGGTCAACGTGCTGTGATGTCTAATCTTGCAAATGGTTTTTAGTTTGAGGCTCTAGGGCTGTTTCTCTGAGACCTGTACATCCATTTTAACTTGACCAAATCTCAGTTTGCCTATTGTACAAAAAACAAAACAAAACAAACAAACAAAAACCCCAAATTGGGATAAAAATTCTTGTTGGCTGCCTTGCAAGAAGTCGAGGTGGCTTTTGTGTTATGGGAGCTTATGACATCCATGGTGCAGGTCCCGTATTAATTCTAAACCCCAAGCATCCGAATGGCCTTTTTCCTTTTCCTGGGCTTCATGAGGTTTTTATAAGAAATAATTCTGTGATCCACCTAAAACTTCTTTGCCTTACTTTCTTCAAAGCCATCAGAGCTGACTTCTTTGAAACAAGGAAGTAAATCACTGTATTGTTACCCTTCTGTAGTTTATCTGCCGACTGTCTAATTTCCTCTGCCTCACTGTCTGTGATTTGTGTATTCTTTTTCTTTTGATGGGCAGGCTGTGACTGTCTGACCAGTTCAACATGGGAGAGTTAGGAACTTAGGCTTTTTGGGCAGTGATTTTATTTTATATATGAGTAGAGAGAGGCAGAGAGAGAGAGAGCTAATGCACAAGTTGGGGGGAGAAGCAGGCTCTCCGCTGAGCAGGGAGCCCGATGTGAGGCTCTTATCCCAGGACTTTGGGATGGTGACCTGAGCCGAAGGCAGACGCTTAACCGACTGGAGCCACCCAGGCATCCCTGATCAGTGATTTTAAAGAATATATATATATATATATATATATATATATATATATATATATATATATATATATAAAGACCTTATTTATTT
>NC_081558.1:206184111-206235849 GCF_022355385.1 Mustela nigripes | reverse complement strand
ATTTGACAGAGACAGACACAGCGAGAGAGGGAACACAAGCAGGGGAAGTGGGAGAGGGAGAAGCAGGTTTCCTGCCATGGAGCAGGGAGCCCGATGTGGGACTCGATCCCAGGACCCTAGGATCATGACCTGAGCCGAAGGCAGATGCTTAGCCATATGAGCCAGCCAGGTGCCCCCAAAGGAGGATATTTAATTCCTTACGTGCAGCTTTCTCTTCCTTTGGTGTTTTCTCCCCGCTCCCCCGCAGCTGCGTCTGCAGTGTGGTTCTAGGTGCCCGTGTGTCTAGGTGCCCGTGCAAACTTCTCTTTTCCACGAAGGGTTTTGCTTCAGACAGAACCAGTTAGGCAAGGCTGTCAGGTATCTGTTCCTGTTCGCTGCTCCCGTTCCTGTAGGAGATCCTGGGTAGGGAATTTTAGTCTGATTTATTGGAGACTTATTTTTTTCCTCCTCTCCTTGTCATTTGACCCCAGGGAATTTTTTTTCCTTGGGATTGAAACAGGCTTCAATCCGCTTTTGTCCAGAATTTTTTTTTTTTTTCCCTTTCTTCTTCTTTTAAGGTGGGGGGTGCATGGGAGGAAGAAGTGTGAGGGCAGCCGGGCAGGGGGGCGGGGGGGACGGCGAGGAGATTTGGGCTACAATTTAAGTCCCATTCACCAGGAGGGCTTCCCATAATGCTCAGTGATTTGCAGTAATTAACTGAAGGGTCCCCACTGTACTCTTTGAAAGAAGGTTATCATTGTTCTTGTTTGCACAGATGAGCAGAATGATAGAGTAATCAGGTTCCGGCCACAAAGGGAGGCATTGTCTGGGCAAAGATCATTGAGAAACTCTTGAGCTCTCGTCTACTAGTTCTTTTGCCAGCTTCCCCCCTACTCACCCCCAAATCCCTGAGCTTGTTTTGGGTCATTATTGTGTTGGGGGTTGTACTTAGTTCAGCAGTTTCTAGGGCCCCCGGCAGTTTAGAATAGAGCCCTCGGGGAAGCACCCATTGGTTAAACAGACTAAACCAACTGGTCAACCGGTAACTGAGAATATTTATGATTGTAGAAGTTTCTCTTCTGGGGGCACGTGGGTGGCTCAGTCAGTTAAGTGGCTGCCTTCAGCTCAGGTCATGATCCCAGGGTCCTGGGATCGAGGCTCATATAGGGCTCCTTGCTCAGCAGAGAGCCTGCTTCTCCCTCTCCCTCTGCCTGCTACTCTCCCTGCTTGTGCGCTCTTTCTGTCAAATAAATAAAATCTTTTTTTTTTTTTTTTTTTTTAAAGAAGTTTCTCTTCTGGGCTCAGTTTTTCCAGAATTATAAACTGAAGAGTTACTGTTGGAACCACGTTATGCAGGATCTCTGCTTTTGCTTTGTGATGTTGGTTTATTTATTTTCTCCAATTCAGTCAACAAGTACATGGGAAGCCTGGCATATGTCACTTATTTTTGCGATCAGGTTTCTAGCAGCAGACAACCCAAAGTTCTTTTCCTATTGGAGATTATATTCTTGTGGGGGGAGATGCAGAAGAAAGAAGCAATTAAATAGACATGGTAGATCCAGTATTGATGTGTGCCACAGGGAAGTAACCAAGGTAATAATACAGGTACATATGAATATATAATCAGGGTAATACACCGGCCCTATATTTACATATGGCTGCCTGTATGTGTGTGTGCATGTATCTATAGGTGAATTTATCTGTTTTTTCTTTTTTTAAAGATTTTATTTATTTATGTGACAGTGAGAGAGAGATCACAAGTAGGCAGAGAGGCAGGCAGAGAGAGAGGCGGAAGCAGGCTCCCTGCTGAGCAGAGAGCCTGATTCGAGGCTCGATCCCAGGACCCTGAGATCATGACCTGAGCAGAAGGCAGAGACTTTAACCCACTGAGCCACTCAGGCGCCTGTTGGTGAATTTATCTGTTAATAAGGAGGTAGATAAATATGAGGCCAAATGGGCGCTTTTTCCCCTCCAGGATTTTTAACTTTTTTTTTTTTTTTTAAGATTTTATTTATTTGACAGACAGAGACCACAAGTAAGCAGAGAGGCAGAGAGAGAGGGGGAAGCAGACTCCCTGCTTAGCAGAGAGCCCAATGCGGGGCTCGATCCCAGGACCCTGAGATCATGACCTGAGCCGAAGGCAGAGGCTTAACCCACTGAGCCACCCAGGCGCCCCCAGGATTTTTAACTTTAATATCATTTATTTAGTGGCCTCATTTTGTGACGATAAGCTTAACTGATCATTGAATCACACAAGCATGGATGTTCATGAGCACACTATAGGCTTATTCTTTTTACAACTTGTGTTTACCGTTAAGAAGGTGAGGAGAATAGAGAAAATGTTTATCTGTTTCAAGTAGACATGTGCCTTTTGGTTTGTGATTTTTTTTTTTTTTTTTTTTTTGTCCCCCTCAGCAGCACCTTGAGCATAATAATCCTAGATCAGAGCTGTTTCTGTAATATGGTGTTGGATGTGGGATTTTTATCTGCCCGGATCTGGGTTTTCTTCTTTGCCAAGCTGGGAAAACACAAGATCTCATCTTCCTATTTTCACTTGGGACCAAAACCTTCCCCTGATACCCATGCAGAGAAGCTGTTTGGGTTCCTGTTTGTAATGTCTTTGCCAATCTGCTCATGGAGCTTCTAGGGGACTTAAAAGCCCAAAGAGGTGTGCCTTCTAACCACCGTGCTTGATGGCTGGGGGGCCCTGATGTTACCCAACGGTGTTTCATTCCCTAGACTGCTGCCAGTTGGCAGTCATCACCCTGGGAGTGGCCCGTGTGGGAATCTATGACAAGGAAGTTCCAAGACTCATCTCCAGCAACAAAGAATGGGTGGGGAGGTTTCATTTCAAGTCTGACTTGCTGTATCTCCTGGCACTCCCTTATATGAAAGGAAAGCCTGTGGGTGGCCCAAGTGGGACCTCACTTAAGCTCCTGGGACTTCGCTTATAGCCCATAGGATACACTTCAAGCTTGAGCTTGTGCTTGGGAAGAACTCTGGAGTCCTCACCGAGATGCCGCATCTCCTTGAGTCCTTGTCCCAGAGGCAGATTTAAACTTGGTGGGAAGAGGGGGGAGCGGATGCCCTTGGAAATATTTATCTGGGCTGCTGGCATCTGGCAAATATCTTAACAGAGTTTAGCTTCCCTTTATTTATTTATTTATTTTTAAAACAAAACAGAACTTTTATTCCCCCTTTTCCTAAACATAGGACACGTAAGGCCAGTAAGGGGGCTTTGCCACTTTCACGGACCCAGGTCCCTCCCATCTGATGGTCCTGCCGTCTTGGAAAGGGTTCTGTCTGAATGTCCTAGACTGACTAGTTCGCATATGGACCTTCCTTTGTTGAGGAGGGAAGCGATGCAGAAGGGGAAAGTTGCCCTTTCCTGAGGATGATTCCTGCAGCTTGTATGGCCCTTCTGCTTCTCTCCCATCGTCCAGGACTTTGCCACAGCGCATGTCCTGCTATAAAGGAAAAGAAGTCAGCTCTGGGTAGCCACGTGCTCAGCTACCTGGGGACTTGCTCTAGCTGAGGCAGAGGGAGAAGGATACTGGGGGACCGCTGTCACTTGCCTAAGAAGGGAATTACGGAATTCTGAGAAAATCAGTGGAGGAGTGGGTTAAGTTTAGATTTTTCACGTGGAATCACAAGAACCAGCACATCCTGTTTTTCCCGACGCTCAGGCACCGTTTTTCCAGAACGTAGAAACAACTCTGTGGCATTCAGGGAGAATCTTACTTAGCTTAACTTACTGCTCAAGGTCAATCCTGTGACCAGAAGGGCACCTACTTCTTGGAAACAGAACCTATACATTCTGTTACTATGTTTTCCTGGGATTTCGGACCGTGATGGAGTTCGCCAGCCTTTTGGTTCTATCTTAAATCCACGAAGGGCCCTCAAAGTCCTCGTGTATAGAGGTCAGAGATGAAATGCTTTGGCGGTGGGGTCAGTGTTGGCTTTTTAAAAAATTTCTATGAATTTGAAGATCTCATTGGCTTTATTAAGTAACTCATGAATCGGGCAGCGTCCCATCCAGCACGCGGAAGGATGCCCCCTGGAGGTGTGGCGTCGCGGGGACCCCTTGGAGCAGGGGAGCCCTCCTGACACCTCGCTCTTGTTGATGTCGTTCCTCACTGTTTGCAGGTGGCAGCTCGCACTGGGGAAACGGGAGTGAGACGTCGTACTCAGGCCATGTCCAGATCCGCCAGCAAGCGGAGGAGCAGGTTTTCTTCCCTTTGGGGTCTGGACACTACCTCCAAAAAGAAGCAGGGACGCCCCAGCATCAATCAGGTAGGAAGCAGGGCCAGGTCGCTTCCCCGGCCAGCTCCCGTTGGGCCTTGTGAGGGGGTGTGTGCGCCTTTATTGATCCTGGCTGCTCCTTCACATCGGCTGGTTGACACATGATGTTGCTTGCACGAGACTTTTAGTAGATAATGCGTACGCCTGACTTTGAACCCTGCTCTTAGTCTATCACCAGGCTCCTGTCTCCCCACCTGCATCCTTTCCGAACGCTGGTTAATTATAGACCTCCTGAAAGTGCACAATTCATCCTGAGTCTTCAGAAAAAAGCAAGGCTTGTTGATGAAGCCAAGTGGGCACCTGAGCACAGAGTTTTTTAGGCTGCCTCCGGCGCGGGATCAAAGGCAGCCGCTGGGGAAATTGGACTGTTTCTTTGCCCTTGGCTTTTTGGGGTTGACATTAAATGGGTAGCTCCTTTGCCTTTCGCCCAGATGCTGGGGCTCACAGGGGATCTCAGTACATGGCGAACGGCACCACCAAGAAGAGTGGTGGGGGGTCAGGCCTCCGAGAGTCGGATGCTGTCCCTTGTCCCTTATAACCCTTCTCGCCCAGACCGCCGTCCTACTAGAGTCACTTCTAGGAACTTTGCCCCATTGTCATTGTCATCCTTCTCCTCTGGTTTTGTGAAACGAGTGGCTCCAGGACCACTTGTTCGGGTTTTAGGGACTGAAGGAACATGGTTGTTGATCTTTTCAGGCAGAGGAGAGTGTTGGATTCGTGGATGATGGTGGCTGGAAAGGGTGGCAGTGAGTGTTTGTGGAGGGCACGGTAGGATTGCCGATTCACTCTGTGCCCTCACGCATGGTGAGAAGCCAGCTGACCACCTTCATAAAAAGATCCCTCCTTATTGGTTCTGATAATCCCAGCCTTCAGTGGGCTTAAGAACTGAAGTTTAAAAGAGATGTCAATCCTGAAAACCGATGTCCTGTGTTCTTCACTGACCACCATGCTCACCGTTTAAATGCGGGTTATCTGTGTCCTTGATGGAATTTGCAGGAAACCAGAGTCACAAATGATAAGGTAGCCAGGACCCCCTATGGTCTGTTCTGTGGTCTCTGGGGAAGGCGGGACATCCGAGTTTATTACTTGGGAGTTCGCTGCTGTGTAAATCTGAAGAAAAAACAGTTTAGAGGAGAGTCATTCTTTCTTTCTTTATTTCTTTCTTTCTTTTTAAAGATTTTATTTATTTATTTGAGAGAGAAGGAGCAGGGGGAGGGGCAAAGGGAGAGGCAGACTCCCCGTTGAGCAGGGAGCCCAAAGTGGGGCTCAATCCCAGGATCCTGGGTCCTGAGACAAAGGCAGATGCTTAACCGACTGAGCCACCCAGGTGCAGCGGAAAGTCATTATTTCATCCATAAAAAAATCACACAAGAGACTTGGCGGCTCATGCCTAAGCTCACCCACAGGGCACTTTCACAGTCAAGACTTCCCCCTCCTTCTGAGAGGTGGTGTGGTGTTGGATGTGAATCCCGTAAGGGCCGAGGGCTCAGACCACCACTAAAATATATGCCAGGGCTTTGAGGTTGGCAGCTCGGCTTGACCTTCTTTTCTATCAAAAGCCTTGCTTCACCTGCTTCTTCCGTGTAGGCGCCCAGTTGTGTTACATTTCCATCGCTGCCGAAGTAGATGACTCGCATTAACCCAGTCCAAGAGAATGTTTTAACGTATTTCAAAAATCAAAGGGTGATGCAATGTCTTCCAAGCAATTCTTGTTGCTTTTTCTTAAAGAGTTTACAAAATCTTCTTGCTTAGCCATAAGTACACCAACAGAAATTTACTTACTAATTCAGTACTTTGAAATCGACAAAAATCGTCTGTTTCTGTCGATCTCATTTACATCGGGAGAAAGGCTTTTTCTTAAGCATCTGTATAGTCCTGATAGTATCTGATTGGTTTAGAGCCAATATGTGTTATTTCTCCTGTCTCCATGTTTAGATTTTGACGACTTAGCAAAATTCATTTAATTTTGAACAACAGACAAATTTCTGTTTTGTTTTTTTTTTTTTTTTTTAATTAAAAAAAAAAAAAAAACTTTTTTTTTTTTTTTTTTTTTTTTTTTTAATTAAAAAAAAAAAAACAACCTTTTCTGTGTTGTAGAAGGTACTAGAAAAGTACGTTCTTGGGTTCTACTCCACAGAGTATGAAAAATTAATTATTGATAAACATTTGATCATGTCTAGGAGGGAACTGCAGAAACTCTTCAGTGTGAACAAACCTAGATCATTGCTTTAGCAGATGTATTGTCTTTAAATCTAAATGAATTATCCAGATCTAAGAGCTAACTTTCTCTTCTCTTCTTCTTCTTCTCCTTCTTCTTCTTTAGCTTTTTTCTTCTTCGAGTTGTCGAAGATCAGGGGAGGTGATCCAGTTAGAGGAACGTACTTTCCATGGTCTGCTACCATGGAATGCGCTCCCTATTTACGGATCTGATAGAGGAGTAGTTGGAAGCTCTGTAATGTTTTCTAAGAGCCGTGTCCATTCTCCGTCCCCCTCCCATGCCTCGTTTGCCCTCCTGACCAAGGTCTTTTTGAATATGATTCTTTTGTACGTGCAGGTGTTCGGTGAAGGAACGGATGCTGTAAAGAAATCTTTAGAGGGAATATTTGATGACACTGTTCCAGATGGCAAGGTAAAAATAAACACGTTCCTTTTCTAAAAGTACCACAAATGTATCAACATCACACAATTCATTGGTTTCTTGGGATCCTAAAATTAAGTGGACTCTGTTAAATACCGAAATGATCAGATCTTCAAAGTTATGTAACAGGTCAGTAAAATGTGGAAAAGCCTTTTATGTGTAAAACTTGGTAACAAAGAGAACACGCTCCTGCTGCCATAACATTTTCAGTACTTACCATTTGGAAGTGTAATTTCCCATCGAGAATTTAAGACAAAATTTGGGTTCTGGGGAGCTGAGTATTTTATGTCATTGCTGATTCCTTTTATATCCACTTTCCATTCCCAAGAAGTGAATTCGTACTGCCCTCCCTCTCTGCCCACACATGCTGTTTTGTTCCCCTTAATTTCAAAGAACTGTTCCGATAGTATATTCTTTAAACAACAACAACAAAAAAACTGCATTTGCCTCCTGAAAGACAAGTATTCAATTAAAGGTTCACAGACTTGTTCCAACCTTGTGCTTGGATTTAAAAGGGGTTGTCAAACTGCTCTGATTGAAAGCCCATAAAGAATATTGATTTTTTTTTTCCCCTGGGCTACTTTTTTCAGCCTCTAAATAAATGGACATTCCCCAGTTTTAAAGACCCTTGTAGTGATACCAGCAACCTCTTTGTTCGGGGGTTCTGATGTCGACAATGTGACCTTGGAAGGATCCTCTGGTTTTCGGACTCCGAATCGATATGACAGAGAGTTTAGCCCTTGGTTGCCATGCAACTCAGCAGCCGCGTCAGCAGCCTGGCGTTCTAGGTGGAGCGGAACCTCTGAAATCAGAGTGCCGGGGAGTGGGGGGGATGGGGGCGGGGTTCGGGCCACTGGAGGGGGGAGGAGAGGCGAGCAGCCACGGGCAGGCCTTCTCTCACTTTTGTGCTCGGACTGCTCCTGGATCGTGTCATCGTGTCAGCCGTCCTTGGAAATACCCAGCCACAGCCTCTCTTTGAAAGACTCTCTCTCCCTCTGATGAGACCTGGTGTAATTAAATCGCTGTACCTATATGCGATCCAAGCATAGTTTTTGATATTAATGGAGCCATTTCTGAAGTTAGGTAACTCATCTTGCATACGATTATTAGTTCGCTTTTAATGTTGGGATATCCTCTCCAGACACAGAGATCCTGGAACCCGTAAATGTTTTTCCTCTGGATTTCTGTGTCCCTTTTGTTTTTCCGTTTCTTGGAGATACTTCATTATTCCATTTCTTGGCTAGAATGCCTTGATCTCAAAGAGCAGTTTAGGTGCAAAACTTGGACCGATCCATTGCTAAGTATCATTTTTTTAACATGCTGCATGGGGACAGTAGGAGATTCCGATTTTAGTTAATGGGATTTAACCAAGGGGATTGCTTTTTTTGCCGATCCTTCCTTGGGGTTTAATTTATCTGCACATGCAACATCATTCAAAGCCAGAGCTGAAATTGTTTTCTCAAGTGAATTTAGCTCAGTAGCCTTTACAGAAGTAGGTCCCCCATTCTGGGATTCGTTCTTTTTGTGAATGGAAGTTGTTACGTTACCACCTGTCAGCCTTTGTTTGGAAATCTGTTTCTTCTTGTAATTTGTTAATACCAGCCTTGTTCTTGGTAACCTATAGATATGTATTTACTGATTGGTGGCCTGGTTTTAAACCAATAATCAAGTCTTATCAAAGCACATCTTGCCCATCAGTATTCTTTCTCCATTGCTGAAATCTAACATCATTCTTTGTTTCCTTATTTCAAAGAGATTGGACCCCTGCTTCATTGCTGTGGAGGATTTTAGCTGCCTGACTTAGATTAACCCAACCGCTGAATGCACGCATATCCCATCCTTACAAACTGGGCGCTACTCCCCGGCCCTCCCGCAGAGTGGTGGGGAGGATGGAGTGTGGCAACAGCCTAAGAAGGCCAGAAAGATCACGCCTTGAGGTTCCCTGAACGGCCCCTGGGAAATGGGGCCGTTTCTGTCCCAGAACTGTGCTGGAAGTCAATGCAAGCACAGAGACGATGGTCCACGTAAATACGAGTGCTAGAGCATCATCTTTTCTTTAAGAACGTCCCTGGGGCCTCACTGTTGCCTTTGAAACAGAACTCACCCGTAGATATTCTTGCTGCAGGAATTCCCTGCTCTAAATTAAGGCGGGTTGGTGGAAGAAATCCTAGCAAGAACACTGAGCTGAATGGATGAGCCATTTCTCTCTTTCTTCCAAATTTCAGTGCCCACTCACTCACACACGGCCCGCCTGTGGATGCTGTGGACCAGGTCTAAGAAACCGTATCTAAGAAATCTTTCCTTACTCTATTAAAGCTCTTCTCTCAATAACTTCTTCCTGCCTCTGAATGTCCCTTTCTTCAGCCAGTGCCACCATCTCTGCTCTGGGCCATGTTCACGGGAATAATTAATCCCTGCGTACGACCTGGGGATCGAAAAGCGCAAAGCCCTACCACTGTTGCCCGGCTAACTTGATTTCTTACCGTAGAGGGAAAAAGAAATGGTGTTGCCCAGCGTCCATCAGCACAATCCCGACTGCGACATTTGGGTCCATGAGTATTTCACTCCGTCCTGGTTCTGTCTGCCAAATAACCAGCCAGCCCTGACCGTCGTCCGGCCCGGGGACACTGCCCGGGACACCCTGGAGCTGATCTGCAAGGTATGAAGTTCCTTGGGTCGTTTCCTTGAGAAGAGCGGAGGGGGCTGGAGGAATTTCCCACGGTGCACGTGGAAGTTGGGAGGCGTGCTGGAGAGGCAGGCATTCCCAGTATACCTCCATTTCCCCTCGGAGCCGCTTGGGAATCCTTTGTGATCGTATGCATAATAAGCAGAAGCGAATTCTTTGGCTTTGGGAGGAGAGGGATTCTTTTTAAGTAGCTTCTTTCAATATGTGTATTTCATAGAATTGTAATGAGCATATCACACACTCATTGCAAAAATTGTAGACAATTCGGGTAAAGAACAAAGCGAGTGAAACCCACCCTTCCAGGATCTGGAAGTTATGCTGTAAACGGTCTGGCGTCTGTCTTCCCTTCTGTTTTCCACACGCACACACACGCGTGTATTTAATGGTATCGTGTTTTGCGTGCTGTGTATAACCTGCTTTTTGACAGCAGCAGACACGCCGTTGTATCTGGGGAGGGAAAAACTGAAAGAAATACGTGTGACCTCTAGGATGGGAAACTCCCTTTCCTATAAAACAGAGCATTAGCCTCTTTTTGTGTGAGTATGTGGCAGATGCCTGAGCTCATTCTCTCTGCTTTCACTTGAAGCTGAGAAACTTCCTAATCTTTCTCAAGGTCAACATGGTGTTATTTTTTTTCTCTCCCGACGGGCAGCCGTTGGAAGTCCCTTGAGTGGAGGAAGCAAAGAGGAAAGCAAAGAGTTTTCCTCATGGGCCCGTTTTTACTTTCACACAATTGATAGCACTAATAGTCCCATTTAGTTCTATCAAGTCCGAGAAAGAACTGATGCCCCCCACCCATTACACAGATGGAGAAAGTGAGGCCCAGAGAGCCGTAGCTCCTGGCCCTGGGCTCACATCACAGTCAGTTTGCAAAAAGGGGGATTGAACCCACATCCACCGAGGTTCTGAGCCTCAGTGTACCCTCCGGCACCAGATTGCTCATCAGGAAGGGTAGGATGTAAGGGTCAGAAGAATCTAGAATCTGTTCTTGAGACCGTGTGATGGTTTTCCCCAGGGCCACGAAAGGGCAAGTAGAGACCTTTGTGGCATAATTTTGCCCTGGAAGAAACTGGATGGAGACAGTGACATTTTGAGGACCTCCTCACTCAACACAATGGTTTATTAAACTGCCCAGCTTTCTGTCCCATAGCAAGCACCTCAATGCTGTGTGTACCTCTGCAATCAGCAATTTTTAAATTTGTTAAAGAAAACAAATCACTAGGGCCTTTGTAAGGGGGGAAAAATGGCTCTTTTTATGAGTGGGAGAAATGAAACAGTCTGGCTCAAATAAGCCTTATGTGCAGGAAATGTAGAAGGACCATTTGTTTCGGGACAAAGCTAAAACCAGCCCCCATATAGGTGTTAAAAATAAATGATACTGTTACATGCTTTGAATCCTTCATGTACATGAATTCCAGCTTTTTGAAGATAATGGTATTTCTGTTCACATTTTTCATTTTAATTACTTAACAAAATTGGCCTATTGAGGATTTCTGCATTCTTTTATTTATAGATTAGCACGATTCTTTAGAGACCCATTAATATTCTGCCGAGCTGTGGGAGTTATTCTCAGAACTGCAGCTGAAGGTGTCAAAAGTAGGACTCTGGTGCTTTTTTTTTTTTCCCCCATAAGCCAAACTTACTTGGCATTACTTTAGGGCCTCCTGTATCCATCAGCCTCAGACACAATTAGGGATGGAAGGGTAGGTCAGTTTTCCAGTGACCATCGATGGGTGGAAAATTGAACAGTGAGTGGGGAAAATAATGATGGGCCCAATCTGAGATACTTTTCAAGCAGTTGCCTTGATAGAAACCCAAGGAATGAGGAGTAGTATTGTCGCAGCAACTAGAGACCGTCTCTACAAAGATAGTTGGATCTGTCCCCCTATGAAGTGTTTATTTCTATCGCTGGAAAGGCTTTTCATGGTGTCATGAGGACAGAAGGTCATCCTGTCCAACTTTCCTTGGATCCTCAACTCTTTTTCCCCCAAAGTAGAAATAAAGACAAAAAACAATATGGCGTGGGACAAGCTTAAGTGTCACGAGTTTAAAAATGGAAAACTTCTGTGTGCCCTTTAAGAAATTGATGGTCTCTGGAAAAACACCCATGTAGGACAAATTATATAGTGTGCTGGGAGCCAGGTGCCTTCTAAAGCTGGCTGCTTCTCTGGAAAACACTTTATTGTCATTAGTAGAGCCGGCTTTATTCTTAAGAGGGAAAGAGATAATGGGGAAACCGTGCTACGTATTATTAATGATCTAATTAATGGGGAGTGTTTTTTTCTGTTGGAGGAGGGACTGAAAAAGAAAGGTGATTGTCAGAATGTCTGTCTATTATTTCTTTATTGTCATTCTCAACGTGGGTGATGGATGCTTTTTCTGATATTTAATAATCAATCTCTTTCTTCTGTCTCTTGCATTCAGCTCATTCTCTTTCCTATTCTATCTGATCCACATCATTTCCCATCAGTTTGTCATCTACCATCCGAGAACCAGTCAAGTTCTGGTATAGTAAATGTTTCAAGATCTACATTTCATGTACCGTTCATGTTATGGATGTTATGGAAAAGATTGTTGCTAAATATAGCAGGTAACCACGTTGGCCTATGGGTTTTCTATATATTCGATCATTGCAATTACCAAAATAATTGCAAAAAAATTCATTCATCCATAGTCACTGATATTATTCATGTGTGGCCCTGGGATGAGTTTTATTTCATGCCGTCCCTATGTTGGCTTATGCCTTTGATTATTCTATAACCATTGGCTTTTAAAAAAAAAAAAGTCACCTTGAAGAGGAGGATAAATATCTTTGGAAATTCTATGGTAGTTGCGTGCGCACGCACGTGCGCGCTTGTGTGTGTGTGTGTTTGCATGGATTTCTGTATGTGGTAACTGCATGCTTTTATGTTTCCCTGAGAAGTTGGACCAAAATGGAAGAGCAATCCCATATGGATTGAAAGATCACATTATTATCCATTATAATTGGCTCAGACTATTTACTGAAAAAAGCTGCATTGTCTTTTACTACTTCATCCTTTGAAGTAGATGCAAATTAAAAAAAATATATGCCAACCCAGCTAATACTTGTTCTATGGTAATATTCATCTTTGGGTATGACATGTGGCTACATGGCCTCAAAATGAAATCAGATGGTCTCTAAGTAATTCAAGTAATGCACTTTGGAAAACTGATTGGTACCACTTAAATCCCTCACTGATTTTTCTCTTGAGTTAGAAAGCTTTCTCTTGAATGTTTTACAAGTCTACAGCAGGCCAAATATTTAGAATTGCCATGTTAAAATATTTATTGATGCTTGGAATTCTTTTTTGCACAAAGATGTATTGCGAACATGGTAATTTGCTCGACCTGCCTTGGTATTGACTAGCAGATACTCGGGGAGCACAAAATTCTCCTTGAAAGTTCTGACGATCTGATTTAATTCATTAGGATGAAGAAGTTCATTGGTTAATTCATTAGGATCAGTATTAAAAATTTTGTTTGTTGCATATGCCATTTTTGTTTTTCAAAATCATCAGGACATTATTGTACATAGCTTTATGAAGTTTGGAAAAGGCGGTGGGGGAGGGAGGCGGCAAGAATGGGCCTCATTATCACTGTTGTCTTTGCTGTGCTCCTTGAAGTGAGGTACCTTGACAGCTGTCATTTGTCATTCTCTGTACATCTGTGCAAGTGTTTCAGCACAGGAGAACTTCAGGTGTGCTGAGAATCTCCAGTCTTCATCAGGACCATCTTAAGATGTTTGGTGCCTGAAGTGGGGCATTTGTCTCACACTGAGCGTTCAGGAACCAGAAACCTCTTAGGTGAGGTTGCTGTTCGGGTCCAACTTCCAGAAGACCGTCTGACTAAGTCACAGCCTCATTGGGAGTATCCGCAAAGTGTTTATTAACGATGACAGTAGGGTTGCCAAGTAGACTTGTTCCCTACCACGACCCGATGGAATTTCATTTCTGTTTCCTTACCACGACAGTCAGAAACAGATGGTGGACACAAGTTTTTTTCTTCTACTTAAAGATTTCAGTGAAGACCTGGGTAGGTGGGAAGCAGTTGCAGCTTCTGTCTCTGGAGGGAAACTTTCCTGATCCTTTTCCCCTAAATATTATTATTTCATGGATGTTTGTCTCAGCAGCTCTCCCACAAGCAATAGATCGCACACTTGAAAACTTGCCCGTTCTATGCTTCTCTGGATTATCCGTACGCTCGTGTTGTCTTAGACACTGACCATCTGGGTTGGTGTGACACTGGGCATTGGACCAACGGTGCCTGTGATCACACGACGAGCTTCAGACCCTCACTTGACTTGGGAGAGGATACACAGTGGGGGTTCCGAAGAGTCACTGATAGAAAACTTGCTCATCATCGTGCTAGATGTTCAGAACACACTCATTTGCACTCTCTGGAAATGTGCGGGATTGAAATTGCGGTCTCTGGAAATGTGCCTAAGGCAGGATGCCTGTCTTGTATGTATCTTTATTCAAAAAGCAAAGGCCCCACCCGACCACCTTCCATTTTCTGCACACCCTTTCTCCATAGCCATACAGACGCCTACAGGCTTCGTTTCTATTTCTGCAGTGCCTCACACGGGGTTGGGGACACTTACAAATTTATTAGATGGGATCGAATGACTGTTATTGGAATAATTGTTGGCATGATCTTAGTTGGGCCTTGAAAATGTTGTTGGGGAGGTGGGCAGGGTAAGCAGGAGGAGCTTGAAAGCAGTGAAAAATCCATTTCACTTACCTTTAAATAATTATCCCCATTGGAGCTTTGGGTGGGAAGAGATTTTATATTTACGAAAAATGTCAGACTTGTGTAAGAGAAGAGAATCATGTCATAAACCTCCTGCATGTCATACTATCACCAAGGTCCTGTGATTCCCGAAATTATGTTTCGACTGTTTACCAACTCCCTTCCCTGCTCTGAATTGTTTTGGAGGCGAATTGCAGATATCATATCTTTATCTCCTAGTACTTGAGGATGAATCTCTAAAAGATAAGGCTTTAGAAAAAAATAACTTGATTCAAACATTTTGTAACAATCATTTTCAGGCTGCCATGTAACTTTCGAAGAGCATTTTCTTATGTTTTTCTCTGCATCTTCATGAATTTAGACGGAGGGTTAGTCATAAAACCACATATGCCGCCATGGCTTCCCCCACCTGCAATGTTAAACTGAGGGTGACTTTCTAGAGGGGAAAAATCAGTTGACCCGTTCTGGACCAAAGGAGAAGGCCTGGATATTTCAATCCTTAACGATTTTAGAATTGTTTTCTTTGGGCAAGTCATTCAGTGTGTTTCCAAAGCTGGACCTGTGCCCGTCTGCACTGCCCCCGGAGGGAGTCTCACTCGGGGTGTATATAAATAAGACTGAAATCCAAATGCCTTGTCTTCACACTGACTCGCCTGCAAATGAACTGTTAACAACTGTCCCAGTGTCCCCATGTGGTTAGAAAAACAACTTTGCTGGGCACAGCTTTTCTCTACCACTGGGAGTACTTCCTTGCCTTTCTGTTACTCTGCTCCTTTAATCACCTTTGTGTGTTTGGAATTATGTGGAAGGGCTTCTTTGATCTGGTGGGTTTTGTTGCAAAACCGGTGTTAAAGGGTATGACTCAGATCAGCAGCAGTGGAGAAGCTACTCAGTTATTTCCATGGAATCATAAAGTCATAGCTACCCATGGGATGTTATTCATCTATTGAATGAAAATGCTTTCAAGATTTGAGTTTTCAACGTAAACCTTCTAAGAGGTATAGAAACATTACCCCCCTCTGCAGTGAGAAATCTCTGGAGTCTAGAAATCTCTAGAACTCTCTAGAATTCTCGGGATGGTAATATGTCAGTGGGCACTAATGATTCCTTTTTACTATTGAACAGACATTGTCTTTTCTTTTTCCTTCCTCTTGTCCCAGACACATCACCTGGATTATTCCGCTCATTACCTGCGTCTGAAATTCCTAATAGAAAACAAAATGCAACACTACGTTCCAAAGCCCGAGGAGGACATTTATGAGCTGGTAATGTTTATGACTGTTGTCCAAGTACATTCTGTGGGAGATTATTTTTAAATTATATGTGTGCCCGTGCTAATTGTGGTTGGTGAAGAGGAACGAATTCTAAAATAAATGAGCCTCCTTCAGCGCTCTAAACTTGGTGAAGGTGGCCTTACTTCTCACAATGTGTCTGCCGAGTAGAAATGCCACCTTTGTGCGATCGTGAAAGATTGAAATCCGGAGCTGCCCCTGAGAATTTTAGTTGCTTTCCTTGTGGCTTTGGCAGTCCTTTGTTTTGAATCAGTGACTCAGAGATCAGCTGGCTCTTGTTGGGGGTGTAGGGGGGAAGCACTAACTTCCGTGTTGACTGACTCCTACCTGTGTATGGGAACCGACGGGTCGAGTTCCGTGGGATGAAAAGGCGGCGCTGGGATTGTATGTCCCCGTCTTTTATAACTGTCCTTACGGCAGTTCCTGGGGACATTTACATAGGTTCGAGCCTCGGGACATGGGTTCTAAACTCGAGCTGAGTTTTATATTGGCCCTACTGCTTACTCATTTTGTGGTATTGGCAAAGAAAGAGGTGCTGATAGAGTTGACCCCTGAACAGTGCAGGGGCCCCGGGGCATTAACTGCCTGCATCCCAAAAATTCGAGCGAATTTTTGATTTCCCTGAAACTGAACTGCACATAGCTTGCTGTTGACTGGAAATCTCACCCATAGTGTTGACAGTCAATGAACGCATAGTTTGTATGTTGCATCCATTATGTCCTGTATTGTTGCAATAAAGTAAGCTGGAGAAAAGAAAACGTTATTAAGAAAGTCACAGGAAGAGGGGGCGCCTGGGTGGCTCAGTTGGTAAAGCAGCTGATTTCAGCTCAGGTCATGATCTTTGGGTCCTGGGATCAAGCCCTGCATTGGGGGTCCCTCACTCATCACCGAGTCTGTTTGTTCCTCTCCCTCTGCTGCTCCCCCTGCTCGTGCTCTCTCTCTCTCTCTCTCTCAAATAAATAAATAAAATCTTTTTTAAAAAGTTATAAGGAAGAATAAATACATTTACAGCCCTCTAAAAAAAACTATGTAAAAAATGGACCGATGTAGTTCAAACCCTTGTTGTTCAAGGGTCATCTGTGCTTAATTTTGAGGATTTCGCAAAGATTAGACATCATGATGCACATAGTAGATACTCAGTCAAAGGTGGTCCCAGCAGCAAGACGGCGACAAGTTCCTTTTTTGTTAGGCGAGTGGTACGTTTTTCAGTTCCAGGAAGAGACGTTTGAGGAGCAAGGCGCCTCTCTCTTGGAATTCGTTCTTCCCTCTCTGCACTTAGTCATTCCTCTGGGGGCCACCGTGCTTCTTGCCACGGAAACACGAATGATAACAGCATGACTTCAGACACGCTTGCACCACAGAAAGCAGAACTGGAAACTTAAACCCCAGTAGTCTCTCTCTCTGAAAAGGAGAAGCGTGATTTAAAATTTAGTGAGGAATTTTGTTTCCAATCCACTGTTTTTTTGACGTTCACTTCGTGTATGCTAGAGCTCAGCGAGCGAGAAGCACGCAGTTCGAGGAGTTTGAACCCATGTATGCCGTCCTGCTTCCTGTGCTATGGTCCTAAGTTAGAACGTTGCCATCATCCTGAAATATTCCCTCGTGCGCCTTTAAGTGTTGCTAATGAAATCGGAGAAGGAGTGCGTCCGCTGCGCATTTCTGAGCCACGCAATCAACAGAAGAAGGTCAAAACCAGTCTATTTCCAAGCATCGCCTAAATAATGGACTGTTAACAGAAGAGGGAACTTTTAGCGGAGAGTAGCTGATTTGTTTTTCCCCCCTCTGGCTTGTGGAAGAGCCCCAGCTTTGTTCTTTCTGAGCAGAGGAAAGAAAACCCTGTTCCTTACGTAAAAAAGGAAAGCGCGTTGGCAGTAAGACTGGAATCGCCGCCAGATCACCCATGTGTTTGCATCTTGGTGGTCGTGACTTTCCTATATCGCACCTGACCCACTTCCGTGTCCCTCGCCTCCCACGCATAGCAAGTGCTTGAGACACGTCTTACGAAATTATATAGACTCAATTACTGTTTTTGAGTCTTGGCCGTTGTGTAGTTCATCTAATGTAGGGGACAGAGGTGTGCCAAGGTTAGTCTGTTTATATCTACGGTTGCTGGACAGATGTTCTAATTATAATTTTTTAAAAGAATCTAAAATGCGAACAGAGCATGGTATTCTCTCTTGCTCGTTGCGAAAGGTCTCCAGCTTGGAGATCCCTGAGGAGGCAAACGCCGGAGACTCATTAATTTTATTGTTCAGACTGAAAGGGAGTATTGCTTACTCACATCTCTGTTTTTATCGGATTCTGAACTTTTTTGTTCTTTTTTTTTTTTTTTTAAGATTTTATTTATTTGAGAGAGAGAAGCAGAGAAAGAGAGCATGGTTGGGGCAGGGGTGGAACGAGAGGGAGAAGCAGACTCCCCGGCCGAGCAGGGAGCCTGAGACCGGGAGGGGCTCGATCACAGGACCCCAGGATCATGACCTGAGCCCAAGGCAAATGCTTCACTGACTGAGCTGCTCAGGGGCCCAGGAATTTTTGGTTCGTAAGATAGCCTGGGCAACTTGGTAAAGCCTGCATGAAACAAAATACGTCGGCTTGCCAGTGGCCTAATTATGTTGAAATAATTATTAAAAAGAGTCTTAAAATTATAGATAATATATGTGCTTATTTATTGGGTCATTAAATAATAAGAGCTAGCGGTAAGTCTGATAGCTCCTGCTGTTTTGAAGTCGTGATGAGCATGAGTAACACTTTGAGGTAGTAGTGGCCACTAGAATGTGACTGGGAAATAACTAATTTTTTTCTCGTGACAGGTCACAGCGACTGCTAATACTCCTGTATTTGTTGCCTGCATGTATTTCTGATTGGAGATTTCAGTTGCTTCAAATGCTAGGTTTCAGTTACTGGTTAATGAATGAATATAAAGATGTTATTTTTTTTTTTTTTCACCATGTAAGTTTATACCCCCCCTTGAATTCTGCCCAAGGGTTCCTGGTTTCCAGTCCCTGGTACAGGCCATTAACTGGTTCTGATGTCCTTCTGAGGCAAGAGGTATTTGAACCCACAGTGTGCCTAGAGGCTCTTTGAGAGTTTGCAGATTTCAACGTGTTGACCCTTACTGACCAAGCATCAGACCACTTGTGGTTAATTGGTTCCCAGTGCCCACCTCCATTTTATCTTTATTTTTATTTATTTTATTTTTTAAAAAACATTTTATTTATTTATTTGACAGAGATAGAGAGGCAGTCAGAGAGTGGGGGGGGAATAGCTCCCCGAGAAGCAGAGAGCCCGATGCGGGACTCGATCCCAGGACCCTGAGATCATGACCTGAGCCGAAGGCAGAGGTTTAACCCACTAAGCCAGCCAGGTGCCCCATTTTTATTTTTAAAGATTTTATTTATTTGTAAGAGAGAGCAAGTGCACTCACAAGCGGGGTAGTGGCAGGCAAAAGGAAAGAGGGAAGCAGGCTCCCTGCTGATCAAAGAGCCCGTTGGGGGACTCGATCCCAGGACCCTGGGATCATGACCTGAGCCGAAGGCAGACGCTTAACCCACTGAGCCATCCAGGCGCCCCTCCTCCATTTTATTTTTGACAGACCAGGGAAGCTCATGGATGTACAAAGTGGTTTTCTCAAAAAGAACTCATTTACAGATGACTGTCCCATTATATCATCTATAAAGGATTCTCAGACATTGTTTTACCCACCGTTCTTTCGTAGGAAAGCCGGTAGTTATTAGGAAAAGTGTGTACTGGATTTTAAAGACTTCAGGGGTCTGGCATGTTCACTCTGTGGCTTAGGGGGATCCTCATGCTTGTGAATGGCTGCAACGTGTTGGTGACCTGTTCGTCTGCTTGGCTGTTTACTTTCTGATATAAGTGCTATCTCCTTGGCTACTTTTTCAGATTTGGTGGTTGGGCCCAGTGGATGGGATGATAATGAATGAGAAGCACTGGCTTTTCAAAACCCATTTTAAATGTGTTTTCCTTGAAGCGACGGGGGAATAAAGAGTTTGCAGAAACACTGATTAATTGATTTCCTAACCAGTACATATTTATTTAGCACTTCTGTGTGCCTACCACGACTATAGCTGTTCCAGGCACTGGGAGACGCCATCAAAAATCCTTCCTCCTAGGGACGCCTGGCTGGTGCAGCCCACAAACCATATGATTCTTAATCTTGGGGTCATGAGTTCAAGTCCCACCTTGGGCGTAGAGCCTACTTAAAAAAAAAAAAAAGATGGAAAAAAGTCTCCATTCTTCATGGAACTGATATTCAAATTTGTGAAGACAGATATAAAAATATATAATTTTTTTGCATAAAAACATGTAAATGCACACTTTCGGAGGATGTCAAGAGCTTGGAGAGGAAAGGTTAGGTCTAGGGGACTGAAAATTGGGGCATCTGGAGGCCAAGGGTGCTGCTCCTTCAGCTGTGTTTGGAGTGATGTGTGAACAGAAGTGAAGTGAGACCACGAGTCATGGAGGTATTTTGGAGGGAAGTGTTTTAGGCTGAGGGAACAGAGAGGGTTGAGGCCCTGTCAGGGGGCGGGGGGCGGGAGTGGTGGGAGTGAAGGGGGTTTGCTTGCTGTGTGAGGAGGGCCGTGGGTAGGGTAAGTGAAGGGGCTGGCGCGGGAGGCTTGAGGATGTAGGAGAGGAGGGAGTCGGAAGCAGGGTAGTCCATCTGGGGTGTGCGGGAGAGGGGAGCCCCCAGGGAAGAAGGACATTAGCAGACTTCTGTTTTAGTAGGCTCACTGTGGCTGATGGGTGGCCAGTGGACCATAAGAGGAAGAGCTGAGAGTAGTCAGGGGGCTAGTGGGCAGTGGTAGCGGGGGCGGTGGGTGTTGCTGGCTTGGACCAGGGCTCCCAGAGGAGCTGTGGAAACAGATGATTATGATTTCACGATAACTCGAACACTTGGTCATCAAGTTTTTTCTTAAATCTGATGACCTTTTTAATCTGGTGTTTGAAAAGCGGGAAAGCGTGAGACACCATTGATTTAATCAAATAAAGAGAATGTCTGTGACGTTTCGCTGTTGAAGCTCTTTGTATAAAAGGACACAATTTTAGCATTTCTAGTTTCACGTACTGATTGTGCTTGCACTGAAAATATATTTTAAAGTGCAGACCCTTCTTGAGATTTTGATATGTTTTATTAGTGCTTTTTACTAAACACGGTGTTAGTCTAACTACCTTCAGAAAGGACTGTGGCCAGGGGCCTTACCTAGATTACACTAAGTTATCGTCTGACGCTGGTCAAAAACACAACGGCTTTCACACCAAATCCAAAGAAAAGTAGGAGGCAATAATAGGAAAGAATAGGAAGATTATTCACAAAGCTATGGTCCCACCGTGTCTGTGGAAACCATTTGGAACTTTCCGGAGATGATTGGAACAGTGGCATACTGCCACCTAGGGTAAGAGTTTGGCTCTCAAGGAAATTTTTTAAAAGCATGGTGTGAAGAGCGCTGGATGTTACAGGCAACTGAGGAATTACTGAACACAACCTCTGAAACTAACAATGTGTACTGTATGTTGGCTAATGGTTTAAATTTTAAAAAGGGAATAAAAGTAAAAACTAAGGCTCAAAGTAAGTCGAAGGGAACACAGTTCATGGCATTTTATTGACCAGTCCGTGATGTTCTCAAATAATGGCATAAAATGTTAGTATATTTGGTAGTTTTGACTTTGGTCACCGTATCCTTCTGAACTAAAGATAGGTCTTATAACATTTCTTCTGATTCGTAGAAGGTATTTGTATGAACATTTTTCTGAAGTACAAAAAGAAAAAAAAAAAACACATGAAATTACACGCCTAACCCATGGCATTTGTTGAAAGTTGCATGATGTGAGCGTGTTCTAGAGGACCTGGGCTGTGTGGTTGGTGGTCCCTTTATTCCAGGCTCCCTGAGTCCCAAGCATCAGATTCATCTCTCCCACCTGTCAGCTGCCCTAAGAGAAGAAAAGGAAACTGCCATTCTTTTCTACTTGCCTGTATTACATTATTTCTGGAGGAATCACCATGTGGTCAGAGATGGGAGCAGGTTTAGATAACCACCAAGACTTCCCGTTCATGCTAAGAGACATCCTTTTCTTATTGACCTTGGCACAAACAGATTTTCAGTTCAAAACTGAATGATAGCTTTTAAGTTCCATATGAGCTTTGACATATGTATTTGTTTTTGGAATACTTATCATAATTTTGGAAATGGCCTTTGGCTTGTTTACCTAAGAAGTAAGGTTTGGTACCTCCAAGTGAAAATGAATTAAACTAAATTCAGATAAAGTTTCTGGTATGTGACCTGCAGCTTTCTGTTGCCTTTTCCCCCTCCCAAGATTTCTTGGGTTTCTAGAGAACTGATTAATTTACATGCTTTAGTTTCCTAGCTAATTAGGTATAATCCAGCAGCTAAACAAGAATACCCTCCATTTATATAATTTGCTGTCCATTTCAGTTCTTTAACTTGTTGTCATCTATTGTGCTACCATGAGCCCTTTGGACAAAAGTGGTTTGTGAACCGAAGAAAATGGAAGCACAGGAGGTTTCTCCTTATTTCTAGAAATCTGTTGTCAAGATCTTTTTTTTTTTTTAAGATTTTATTTATTTATTTGACAGAGATCACAAGTAGGCAGAGAGGCAGGCAGAGAGAGAGAGAGGAAGAAGCAGACTCCCTGCCGAGCAGAGAGCCCAATGCGGGACTCAATCCCAGGACTCTGAGATCATGACCTGAGCCGAAGGCAGCGGCTTAATCCACTGAGCCACCCAGGCGCCCTGTTGTCAAGATCTTTATAATCTCTTTCAGATTTTAATAAAATTTTTCCCCAGTACTGGAGATTTGTAGGGGGAAGCAGAGGAAGAAGAAGAGAGAGAATCTTAAGTGGGCTCCAAGCCCAGCGTGGGGGAAGGGGGTTCGATCAGACGACCCTGAGATCGTGACCTGAGCGGACATTGAGAGTCAGACGCCTTAATGACCGAGCCACCCAGGCGAGGTGTCGCGAATACTGGAGATTGTTTATGACTTTAGCCAATTTATTTCTCAGGTCTGTAAGAGATACCAGGTGGGAAAAATGTACAAAGTGGTGTTGAGGGCTTATTTAGAAATTTGAACCGTAGCTAAGTTGGGGAATATGAGTTTGACATTTCTGCTGTGGTTCTTAATGAGTTCAGTTCGATAAAGAGACTGGGATGTGATGAGACTTTACTTCTAAGTATCAATTGCGAGAAAATAGATCCACAAAATGATGTCTATTCCTAGTAAGTTATTTATAATGAAATCCTCATCAGACTCCTCTTTGTCAACTTTTCAGCTGTACAAAGAAATTGAAATTTGCCCAAAAGTCACTCGGAACATCCAGATTGAGAAGTCAGATACGGCCAGTGATAATTATGGTACGTTTATTTTTCTTTGATCTTTGGTGTTTTTCAAGTTAAAGCAATTCCTGGGTAAGTATGCACCTATTTACAATTCAGGAAAATGCCTTTGGGGCCTGTTTAGAACAGATAGCACATCTGGTTTCTGTGCTCTGCAGAGCAGCCAACGTCAGGAAAAAAGAGATATTTACTGTGAGTATGGGGAAGACTTCAGCGTAAATTTCATAACCTTAATCAGCAGGATTCAACTGTCATACAAAGGAAATGCCTGTATCGGGAGTAGGTTACTTTATCTTGTGGTATACGCTTAGTAATGAAGAAATGATCTTTTCACACCTCTTTCCCTCAGATATACTCATTATTCTCCCTTCTCCCACAAATCATGTGAAAGGAACTCATTTTGGGGTTATGTGTGGGGACCCCAAGACCACCCCTAGAGTTGTTGATTCACTAACACGACCCAGAGGACTCAGTATATAGTCCTACTCACGACCATGACTTATTACAGGGAAACTGATCAAAGCAACATCAATAAAGGGGAAAGGCACACAGTGGAGTCGGAGGAAACCTGGTACAAGCTTCCAAGAATCCTCCCCCAGTCACACAGAGCGTCCTTAATGTCCCCAGCAACAAGCAGACAGTGCCTGGGAGCCGCGGTCCAGTGGGGAAGCTTGTTGGAGACTCAGTGCCCCGGCAGCCACATAGACACCCTCTGCCTAGGGTGTACCAGAGTCTCGGACTCCCAGGCGGAAAGCAGGTGTTGGGCGTAAACCATATTACTTGCACACATTCGAGACCCAGGGAGCCTCATGAGGGTGATGGGAACCCACCCCAAATCCAAGTCCCCAGATGCCAGCCAGGGGCCAGACCTGTGAACAGGCCTTTCGAAGACTAGTGCTCAGGGTTGCCATGATAACGCTTCTCCCCGCTGTCGCCCACATCCTGGCGTCCTTGACTAGATCATCCCTTCCATATGCTCCCGACTGCTTAGCATCACGCCGTGTGATCGGAAAAGCAGGGGAGCTGGTGCTTCAGTAAAAGACGTGGGGAAATCCATCCCACCATGTTGGCCGTGAGGTAGCTCCGGACAGAGAAATGCCTTCCTAACGTCACCACGCATCCGTCCTGGGTTGGCTGGGACGCTCTGTGTGGTCCTCACTCCAGGACATGGGCCCCCGGCCGCTGCCACCTGGGGCAGGTGGTGAGAGCAGGTGGTAAGCCAGGCCCCGTGCACCCCAGCATCCTCCAGGGGGCAGGGAAGCGTAGCCCTGCTCTGTGCAGGGAGGAGGAGAGCCTGGAAAGCCGGAGGGAAAGACAGGAGCCTACACTATATGCTCACTTACGGTTTCTCCCTGAGTTCAGGTTTTCGGCTTTTTAGCATCTGAGCATCTTCAGGTCCTTTCCTGCGCAGCGGGAGGGTGCGGTCCTTCCGCACTCGCTCCCGCAGGTACCCGGTCCTCGTCTCCGGACGCTCCCGAGGCCACGTGGCTTAACGAAGAGAACCTAATTGTGAACCCCGGTCACTGGCATGACGCCTTCCTGCTGTTTCCCTCTTGACCCTAAAACTAAAGATGTCGTAAACCTGGAGGATGTTTTCGATGGCAGAGGATAAATGTCTGTGAAGGGCTTATTATGCCTCAGAAGCGTGACCTTGGTCATTAAAGCAGTTACTGGGAGCAGTGTTATAAAGAAGCATCTGGGTTCTTCAAAGGATGATGCACCATGCACTCTTTTCTCTTCAAGCAGCAAGAAGCAGGAAAGGGCTGAATTTCAAGCTCCTGATATGGAACTCTAAGGTTGACTGGTACTTGGACTCAGAAATGGGGCATAAATATATATATAATGGGGTGCATATATATATATATATATATATATATATATATATATATATGACATGACTCAACCCACTTGCATTTCCACGCTGAAGGTGTTAGAGCGCATCAGACATCTGCCCAGAATGTCTTGTCAGCTGCACTTCTCAGACCGTCTGATGTCTTCGGAAGCAGGGTTTTTGTTTCGTTTTGTTTTCCTGTCCCCCGTGGACCACCGCTGCTTTCGTAAACTAGGAGAGCTTACACGTGGAGGTGTGCCAAGGTCACACGGCGGGGTTCTCAACGCTTAGTCTCAGTTTCTGTCCTTACGCGACTGTCAGCAGCCAGCTGTTCTGGGATCCTGGATTGCACTTTCTAGAACCTGCTACAGGGGCTACTCTGAGTTCACGCGGGCATAAGGTTTTCCAACAGCGTATTGATTGAGAAGTTAAACAGTCCCCCAATCCCGAGAGGCCTGGTTGCCTCTGACCTCAGAACCACCAGCGAGTCTCTAAATCCAGCGTATCCGTACCGAACCCCAGCACCCAGGAAGGGTGCCTTCCTGCTGTGTCCCGAGCTTGGTATATGTGAAAGTGACTAGCGTGCGCCAGCGTACAAAAAGCTAGCTACAAGCCACATGTTGCCCTCTGTCTTAGAGCACTTCAGGGAGGGGAATAGCACCTAATAATCCAACTGATGGAACCACTGGGAAGATTCGACGCTTCCTTAATATCTCCCGGTTACCCTTCCCACCACCTCGGGCTGCAGGGTATTTGCAGACCTCGTTGAAATCTGATCAGATAGTTAGGAGATGAAACATGATCGCCTCGGCTGCCTTGAAATTGCCTGGGATGCCTCGAGGCATCGTTTAAGGAACATTCGTTCCTTTTTCTCCGGGGACTGCCGCTGGTGTGTTTCGGTCGTGTAAACCGTTTCTGTCAGAGGTGCCTTCACTTGGCCCATTCTCTGAATTTCCCTGTACCCTGGAATCTGATTTTGGGTACTTCCCTGCTGTTTCTGATGTTGTCATGATTTTTCTTTGGCTATAGATTTTAGTATGAAGAACCTTCTTGTTGGCTCTCACAGGACTTTGTCACCTTGGTTTCTTTTCTTAGTTTTAATCACTTCCGTCATTCTCGAGAGCAGTACGGCACTCGTGGTGCCTCCTATCAGCAGTCTTTTGGGGCTACTTTACATTCATCGGCTGGGAATTAGATTGTTATTATCCTATTTAAAAGGAAAAAAAAAAAAACTCGACTGTACTGATTAACTGTTAAAATCAGTGTTCTTTAGTAACCTCAAAATAACCCAGCTGTAGGATGTACCCTATTTTCTTTGTATCTGTCAGTGTCGAAGATGGGTATAAATCCCTCCTCCCCCGAGTGTGCACTTTACTGACATCTTGAAATGGAGGCTGCTCTTGGGGACTCTGAGAGCCCTAGGCCGTGTCTGCTGCGCAGCAGAATGAGGGGAGAGCTGCCTTTCTGAACGCTGAGAGGGGCTGCTGTTTGCTTAACACCGAACGGGTGTCTTTTGATAGGAATTCCAGCGCAGGGCTCAACTGCTACTAACTTTGTGTATGTCGGCTTCCACTTGCCTGCCTGATCTTCCAGAAACAATTGCTAAAGCTTTCTTCAGCAATCCTATCAGAGATTCGCCACCAACTTGGGGGGTCTGATCTGTTTTGCAGAGCCCTATTTGCCCAGTGCCAATTTCATGGTCAGCTGAGTCTTTGTTATTCTCTCTTGGTTATTAAAAAAGACCAAGAGAAGAGCGAATGGGGCAGGGGAACAGCTCAGCCTTCTCCACTGACTTTAGCTTAAGGAGGTTTGGATCCTGTTCTCCACCGTCCCCTGTTCTGGTGGCTTCAGGTGGCTTCTCCCCTAGCACCTTGGCATTTGCTGCTTACTTCAGTGTTTTTTTTTGTTTTTTGTTTTTTTTAATATTTGACAGAGAAAGAGAGATCACAAGTAGGCAGAGAGGCAGGCAGAGAGAGAGGAGGAAGCAGGCTTCCCCCTGAGCAGAGAGCCTGATGTGGGGCTCGATCTCAGGACCCTGAGATCAGAACCCTAGCCGAAGGCAGAGACTTAACCCAGTGAGCCACCCAGGCGCCCCCTCACTTTAGTTTTAATAGAGAAAGAAATTTGGCCTCAGAACTTTACAGAGTCACAGCATTTCAGAAAGGAGATTCCTGTATTTAATGAATCTTATCCATTCTTTCTTTTGACCTAACCCTCGGTTCTGCATCTATTCTAACGGATAAGGGAAAAAAAAATTCTCTCCGGAAACACAGATGGATAGACCTATTTTAAGGCTAATGTCCACGTCAGTAGCTCATGTATAAAATTGTTTTTACTTGAGTGAGGCTTCTTGAACCGTAATCGGAAAGTTGCAAGTGGCTGTAAGAATGGAATTAAAAATAGTGGAAAGTCCTTGGGGCGTGGCCTGTGTTGTCCCCATCTGAGGGAGTTATGGTACTGGAGTGGGCGAGGACAGTTGGTAGTTTTGCCCGTGTGTGGGTATCTATTTCCTGGTCCTGTGAATGAAGCAGAAAAACACATATTTGTTATGACATGGCCTGAAAAGTCTTGATGATTCCTGGGGTCCCCATCCTGTAATTAGTTCTTCTGTGTTGTTGCTATTTGCTTATTTGTTCTTTAAAACCAATGAGTTTTTCTCAGCCTCAAGGTAAGTACCTGTATAATGGGCTTATTTTTCACCCAGACCTGCATGATGTCAGATCTTTACAACTGCTTTCATTCCTGTGGCTCTTCTAGGGATGTTCGTCCAAGTTTTACTTGAGGGAAAGGTGGTACTGGTTGGGACCTTGCACTGGTGGATCAGAAGGAGGGTCTTGTGTGTGTGTGTGTGTAAGTAATCTCTACACACAACGTGCCTCTCAAACTCAAGACGCCGGGATCAGGAGTCCGCTGCTTCACTGACTGAGCCAGCCAGGCACCCCGTTCTGGAAAGAGTTGTAATGAGACTCTCTAGAAACAGAGGTGACCAGGGCTTTGCATCACAGAGGTGATCCAGTAGCCCCAGGATCAGGAGCGTCTCAGATCCACTCTTTCTCATAATGTAACAACCCCAGGATTAATGAGTAATGGGCTTTGGGCTCTGGAAGACTGGACAGGTAATAAGGCAATGTTAATTAAGATCACACACTAGTAGAATGTGAAATCAGTCCATTTCACTATAAAATAAGATTTGTCAAGTGAGTTGCTACTTAATCCTGTTTGCAGAATTTTATTAAATCAAACTAGTTGTCAGTACAATAGTACATATGGCGGAACACACACCATATAGTTGTCAGGTGTAATATATCGCAGGACAAGGATTGGCTAAGAAGAGTCACGAGGACCCAGGTGAGATAAGCTCATCATTCTGTCTGTGCTGGGGGAAGACAAGCAAGCACCAACGCTGGCATTTACTAGCGAGCAAGGTAAAGGAAAATGAAATCGTCTTCCGTTTCAGTTGATAGGTAGGTAGTATGAGGACAGACGTACCTGGTAAGACTAATTTTTACAAGTAGTGACTTTTTTTTAAGAGTTTTCCAAAAATACATTTTTCTGCTTTGCAAAAATAATACAGACAAGGAAAAACAATTGCTCCAAACTGTAACCAAAAACATTCAACATACGTCGTTCACAGCGGGTACTTCCTGCTGTTTGGTAAACATTCAGAAGGTGTGAGCCCTACCATTCTGGCTTCTGTGTTTTCTAGGGTTTTCACTTTCCTCTGTGGAAGAAGATGGTGTTCGAAGGCTGTACGTGAATAGTGTAAAGGAAACCGGTTTAGCGTCCAAGAAGGGTAAGTCATTGGCTGTCTTGTTTGTCTGTCCGTCTCTCCTAAATTCCCCTTGGCGTGTCTCTGGTGGTGCAGATTATTTGAACCCTGTCTCGTTGAAAACCCTTGGAGGAATATGGATTTTATTCTCTAAACTCAGGTGGAAAAGAAATGTCCCGTTCTTGGATTTTAAATCTGATTCTGAGCCCGTGTCCTTGGGGCAAGTGGGAAATTCCATTCTAGTCTGACATGATTGTCTTTCTCTACCAGGCAGGATGGTGTGGAAGTCCTAGGGGGTTTTCCCGAAGCAGCATTTGGGAACACCCCCCTGTGCTGGCCCCGCTGCCATTGGCTCTGTCCTGAGCCTGCAGATCTCCTTCAGAGTGGATGTTGTCTTGCTCCCATTCATGGAGAAATCTCAGCAGATGTTGGGAACCTAGGGCTTTGGGATCCCGTCTTCTTGCTCCGCACAGAGAGCTCTCCTCCGCCCCACCCCGCCTGCAGCCCCGCGAGGGCTCACTGGAGTCCGGGTTACTTGGGAAACCTCAGCTGTCTTTCTTCTTTGTGCTCAGAGAGAATCTTTTCAGCCTAGATTTTTTGCTTCCTGTGTTAGTTTCCTTGGGCTCCAGTAACAAATGATCACAAACCGAGTGATCAGAAACAACAGTAACGTATGCTTTTCTAGTTCAGGAGGCCTGAAGTTCAGAATCAAGGTGTGGGCTGTTTTCCTTCTGGAGCCTCTGAGAGAAAAATCTGTTCCATGCCCCGTCCTTGCTTCCAGGGCTTGCTGGCGGTCCTCGACATTCCTTGGCGTGTGGCTGCCCCCCTCCAGTCCCTGCTGTCGTCCTGTGGCCTTCTTCCCTGGGTGCCTCTGTGTCTACGTGGTCTTCTTAGAAGAATACTGGTCACTGTTCTTAGGGCCTATCCTAATCCAGGATGATTTTATCTCAGTTTATTTACATCTGCAGAGGCCCTGTTTCCAGCTCAGATCACTTTCTGATATTCCGGGTGGACATGAATTTCGGAGGACCCTTTCTAGCCTACCAGACTTAGCATAAGCACATCACACAGGTAGGCAGGGCTCAAAATCCACCTTCCTTTCATTCTTCTTGTTACAGAATTCTTAGTTTCCATCCAGGCGGTGGCAAAATCATACCCGTTGAATGGAGAAGACCAAAACACTGGGTCCCTTGGCCTGAGATATTACACACTTGACCTTGTGTCTGCTCATTTAGAGCCGCTGAGTGGGGCAGTCAAGGCACTGGTAGAGTGCCCTCTCTTGCCACCTCCTTCCGTGACTTGGCACAGTTTAGCTCTGGGTGTTCATGACTTACAAGCCACCCATGCAGGTGACCTCGCACTGTGTTGTAAGCCAAGGATGGCCAAAGTGTGACAAAGGGCAAATAAAGTCAAAGTCATTGATCTTATGGAGGAGGATTTTCCTTCTGTACTTTTCAAGGCCAAAGGCAGCCTGGAGGCCAGGGTCTGACACTGTGTCAGGGTCTGGAGGCCGGGGCTGGAGCTGGAGCTCAGCTAAGAGTAGAGGTGGGTAGGGTTCCTACACCTTCAAACCCAAAGGCTGATTGTTATCTCTAGCAGCGCACAGACAGTGTGCCTGTTGGCGTAGGTGTGGGGGTGGGGAAATGTGCTGCCTCCACCTCAGTCACTTCCTGTTTTAGTTCTTTGAATCCAGGAACCCTGGTGTTAGATAAAAACAAATGATCATATGCTCCAGCCCACCCGCCCCTGTCGCCCTGTTCTCTGTAGATTGAAGAGTGATGGCCGTTTGGCCACCTGGGTCACGAACACCATCCTAATACCCGCTCATAGAGAGCAATGTCAAGAAAGATATTTAGGTGATAGTTTCTTGTTGTTGTTGTTGTTGTTGTTGTTGTTGTTGTTTAATGTTGAATCTGGCCTCTATGTGCGGACCTCTGATTCCTGTTTTACCTCATTCTTTTTTATTTTTTTTAAGATTTTTAAAAAATTTATTTGACAGAGAGAGAGAGATCACAAGTAGGCAGAGAGGCAGGCAGAGAGAGAGGCAGAGAGAGAGGGGGAAGCAGGCCCCCCGCTGAGCAGATGCGGGGCTCCATCCCAGGACCCTAAGATCATGACCGGAGCCGAAGGCAGAGGCTTAACCCACTGAGCCACCCAGGTGCCCCTACCTCATTCTTCATACACTGTGTTGGATGCCCATCACCTTCTAACTAAGTCTTTTATTTATTTTTGGGAGCCACCTTGGGCTTTTGGCTTGTCCTGAGCTAAGGGTTCATCCCCCTTTAATGGTCACCTACCCCTCTGCTGGATCTTGCATTGGCTGTACTTACAGAATTGACTTTTTGAACCGAAGTATGTTCTTCTAACACTTCTCTCTCTTCAGCTCGGGCCTGTCCTTCTACTGTTGGGGTCACCCGAGGCCGGGATCTCGCATCTCACCGGCTGCCATCGACGTGTTTTTCAGATGGCTGCACAGCTCAGGGCCCAGTTGAGAAAGCCACGTGCGTCTTTCTCAGCATCTTCTAGATGCTTCATTTCGCCACGGCCAGTTACAGGGATTGCTTCTGGGAAGGCCCTGGTTTTCTGTGAGCGAGAAGAGCTTTCCCTTTTCTTCTGCTGTGTATTAATGGGAATTTGCCTCTGTTGAAATAGATCCTCCCTGTGCTCGATGCTGTGCTTAATCTCCCTGAGCTCATTGTCACTTTTACTTAGGAGGAAACTGGGACTGGGAGAGATTCAGTAACGTGCCCACAGTCACCGAGCAGTTACACGGTGACATTGGGACCGAAGGACCCCGGTGGGGCACTCCGTGGCTCACTCCTGCTGGGCTGCCCACAGTCACATGTTAATACTGAGAATAAGTCCCTTAGCCAGCTGCCTAGAGTCATTTTCTAGGGCTGCTGTAATGACGACAAACTTGTGGGGGGTGCAGTGGGGGTGTGTAAAGCAACAGAAGTGTATTCCCTCCCGTTCTGGAGGCCAGAGGTCTGTGTCCTCTCGGAAGTCTCTAGGAAGAGCCCCTGCTTTCCTCCTCCAGCCGCTGGTGGCTCCGAGGGTTCCGTGGCCTCCAGCCCCCGTGGCTGCCCCTGTCTCTACATGGCCTTCTCCTTTCTGTGTGTCTTTTCAAAGGACATTGTCAGTGGGTTTAGGACCCACCAGAAAATCCAGCTTGGTCTGTCTCAAGATTGTGTATTTAATTACAACTCTGCAGATCCTGTTTCTAATAAGGCCCCATTCACAGCTTCTGGGACATGGATGTATCTTTGCGGGGGGTGGGGGTCCCCGTTTGTCCTACTACATACACACTTTGGTTCTACCATTCATAGTAAACCTGGAAGGTCTTTGAAAGAAAGAAACAAACTTGGGGCACCTGGGTGGGTCAGTCGGTTAAGTGACTGACTTTTGATTTCGGCTCTGGTTATGATCTCAGGATTGTGAGATCGAGTCCCGCTTTGGGCTCTGTGCTCAGTGTGGAGCCTGCTTGAGATTCTCTATCTCTTTCTCTTTGTCTCTCTATGCCCCTCTCTCAAAAAAACAAAAACCCAAACTCATAGATGTTTAAGTGCTTTCTTCTGTTCTTTATATCACCTCCTCTTAGATCTAAGCAAAAGGGTTGTCTCCAAGAGAAGACTTCAAAAAACCAAAAACTAGCTACCTTTCCGCATGGGGGAAATTTTGTATTTTCAACTCAAATGCCGTGATGCCAGAATCTTTTACCTAAAAATGGAGTGGTTAGCGTCCCAGAAGCCCGCCTCCATACGGGGAAAGTATTGTCCTCTCCCTGCCATCGCCTTCTCACTCAGAATATCTCTTAGAGTATCTTTTTTTTTTTTTAAAGATTTTATTTATTTATTTATTTGACAGACAGAGCTCACAAGTAGGCAGAGAGGCATGCAGAGAGAGAGGAGGAAACCAGCTTCCCGCAGAGCAGAGAGCCTGATGCGGGGCTCGATCCCAGGACCCTGGGATCACGATTCAAGCTGAAGGCAGAGGCTTAACCCACTGAGCCACCCAGGCATCCCTCTCTTGGAGTATCTTATGCTACAAGACGGATGTCAAGTAGTTTGGAAACCTGAGTACAGATGACCAGGGGGTATGACTTGGTGAACCTGGGGAGTGAGAATGTCTCTGGGGAAATACTTTCCTGTGGCCTCAGAGGTGGGATCTGTGGAATCCGCGTGGCTTCTCATTTCTGCAGCTCATTCCTTACCTTTCCCTTCACTCACTCCCTTTGTCGAGTTTGCTTTTCTACTCGAGTCTGTAAAATAAGAATTGGACTCTTTTTTTCCTTCCTGGCTGAAACAATACTTCGGCTTTTTCCATGTTCTGCTCTGCCCTCTCCCTTTCTCAAACTGCTGACATGTTCTCTTAATACCAGGTTGAAATCCCCCGGGGAGGGTCCGTCACAGCCTCTTGTTCTTTGGGGTTGGGCTACTTCATGGCTGCTCCTTTGGGCCCCCAACTTCAGCAGCTCTCCCAGCGTGCTTTGCGAAAGCAGCAGAACCTTCCGGAAACTTCTGAGAGATACGCACTCCGAGGTCCTGATGTAGTTCAGCGAAGGGAGGAGGGCGTAAAATGATCCTATTTGGTTCATAGATTGTGTTGGGGATCGAGTCAGTTTCTGTGGTCGTGGCCAGAAGCGACTCCCCGCATGCTGGCTCCCAAGCTCATTCCATGGCAGTGATCAGGAGATGTTAGCGGGCTGTGCCACACGTGTGCGCTGTAGCACGTATGTGTGCAAAACTTACTAATTGCAGTAATCAGAGCATTTCTGCTTCTCCCCCCAAAACCGAGGACAGCGGCCAGAAGTAGCATTTGTGAGGAGGAATTGGCCGATGCCCAAAGCACAGAGATTTGGGAAGGAGTCAGTGGGTTTGGTCGGTATATTCAGGACAGGTAGGCATGCTGTCACATCCGTGTCCAGAACCTTCTGGAACCAAGGCCCTTGTGATCTGATGCTGGCTGTGGAGGACGAGCCCCCCCCCCCCCATGGACACCAGCGCCGGGGCTGGGAGGCCCGTGACGCGGGAGCCCCGCGTGCCCTTTCTCGGGCCTTCTGTGCTGTCGCGATCTGACTCGTCCCCGCTGCAGCGGCTGCTTTAATGTGCGTGTGAAATGAAACATTTTCCGTCTCGCGTTGGCAGGCCTGAAGGCGGGAGATGAGATTCTCGAGATCAGTAATCGTGCTGCAGGCACCCTGAACTCCTCTGTGCTCAAAGATTTCCTCGCGCAGCCGTCCCTGGGCCTCCTGGTGAGGACCTGCCCTGAGCCCGAGGGAGGCGTGCAGCTGCTGGACTGCCCGCCTCACCGAGCCGACGGCCCCCCGGACACCAGCGAGAGCCCCCTGGCCTTCCTCAGCAGCAACCCAGGTATGGCTGCAACGTGGACCGTGCGCGGTGTGTGAGTGTGTGTGTGTGTGTGTGTGTGTGTGTGTGTTCCACCGGACCGGGGCCAGCAGGCCCAAGATGTGTGAGTGAGATGAGCTGCTTCCCGAAGGCGTGCTTCCTGTTAATTTCCAAGGTTCAGGGGACTCGTGTTCTCGTGAAATACGTGTCTGGTCCTCAGTCAACCTGTCCTATAGGGACAGCTTCTGCGTACCACTGGCGTTTGTTATTGTGGATCAAGTCAAATGGGTAGAGACCACTGTCTCTTGGCTGTGGATGGAGAGGACAGAGAGAGAAGGGCCAGGAGGCACTGGGGCTCTAGGGCCCAGCTCTGCCCTCCACGTCACTGTCCCCCAAACCATTTCCCTTCTGCGTGAGAGAGGCCGTAAGTTGCCCAAAGTGGACATGCATCAGAGCTCCTAAGGTCGGCTTCTCTTGGGTCCCCCCGATGTTGCGTGTGAGTGTGAGTCCACACGCAGAACCATCCCTGCCGCAGTGTTGCTCTCTCTGCTCACGGCTTTTCTCCCCATCCCTTTGTAACCTCGTGCTCCTCCTAAAAGAAGCAACCAGAATGCTACCTGCCCCTCCCTGGAAGCCTTCCTAGTAGTGGACCTACCAGAGCTAGTTCTCTCCTCTGGGTCCCTAGAACCCTCCAAAGACATCTTTCACGTGGGCCCTGATCATGTGATACTCTTCTTCCTGGCTTGTCTCTCCCTTGTCCCGGATTCGTGTCCTGGGACGAGCGCAAATCTTCTTCCTATGCTCCCACAGGGGCCCCGTCCTCGTTGGGCGAGAGTCAGTGATGCATCGGTCAACAGCATTGTCACTTCCTTCCTTCCCCGTGATTGTAGAATTGGGGTTGATTTTAGTAAGTTGGGGTTTTGGACTTATTTTCTTTCTAAAACTTGAGTTAAATGTAAAAAAAAAAAAAAAATCTTTAGCTTCAAAATCTGGGGGTAGGAGCTTGGATTATTCTTGCCCTGCCCATTGTTTTTCAGATTCTCTTCTGAGGTTTGGCTCCATGAGAGTAGATCGCTGGCAGAACCCTTGTGCGAGTTTGCTTTTGCTCAGTGGCTGTCGCAAGAATTTGGCAAGTTGAGGCTTCAGAAAATTGATGGCACCTATTTCCGTTGACTTCCTTGAGTCATTATGTCATTTCAGTACCCACATCCCCGTCATGTGTTTTGTTTTTTGTTTTTGTTTTTTATTTTTTTGTTTTTTAAGATTTTACTTATTTATTTGACAGAGAGATCGACACACAGGGAAAGAGAGAACACAAGCAGGGGGAGTGGGAGAAGGAGAAGCAGGCTTCCCACCAAGCAGGGAGCCGGATGTGGGGTTTGATCCCCTGACCATGCCCGGACGATCCCTGGTCACTGGGATCATGATCTGAGCCCAAGGCTGATGCTTAAGGACTGAGCCACCCAGGCACCCCGAACCCCATGAGATTTTTAGAACAGGACTCCCACATATGCTTAATGGAGAATGGAGACCACGAAGGCTGTTCTTTTGTGTGACCAGGAGATGGCAGCATCGATCCCATAAAACTCCATTCTAGGAGCGAGGTTTCTATAGTAAGACTTTGAATGAGGTCTGTTGTGTTAGGTTGGGTTGCTTAAAGGGATTTTTATAAGATCTGGATGTACATACCAGGAAAGACAGGGTGCGCACAACTTTTTTTGAAAATTTTTTTTCCCTCTGAGCCCTTCCGGTGGATTATGGTTATAAAGCAGGGGTCGGCAGACTATAACCCCTCAGTCGTAGGCAACCCACAGCCTGTTTTTGTAAATAAAGTTTTATTGGGACACAGTCATGCCTGTCATTTATGTCTTGTCTCTGGCTACTTTCTCACTGCAAAGGTAGAGTTGAGTAGTAGTGACAGGGACCTGTGGTCTGAAAAGCTGAAAATACTCACCATCTGGCCCTTTACAGATAGTTCCCCTGAGAGAGTGTGACTGGAATTGCTCCCAATTGGCCCCTTTAAAGGTCATCACTATTTTAGGAGTGTTTCTTCTTTTAAAAAAATTGTGCATGTGTGTGTCTGTGTGCATTTTGGAAATTTTTATTAAAATTGTTTTACATAGGGACGCCTGGGTGGCTCAGTCATTTGAGCGTCTGCCTTCGGCTCAGGTCACGATCTCAGGGTCTTGGGATCGAGTCCCGCAATGGGCTGTCTGCTCAGCAGGGAACCTGCTTCCCCTTCCCCCTCTGCCTGCCTTTCTGCCTACTTGTGATCTCTCTCTCTCTCTCTCAAATAAATAAATAAGCAAAATCTTTAAAGAATTGTTTTACTTAAAATGTATTTGCATACAAGCATTTTAGAAATACTTGAGTATAGAATATAGACTATATATATCGTAGGTGTCCCATCTTTTATATGGCTTTTTTTTTTTTAAGATTTGATTTTTATTTATTTGACAGACAGAGTTCACAAGTAGGCAGAAAGGCAGGCAGAGAGAGAGGAGGAAGTAGGCTCCCTGCTGAGCCGAGAGCCTGATGTGGGTCTTGATCCCAGAATCCTGGGATCGTGACCTGAGCCGAAGGCAGAGGCTTCAACCCACTGAGCCACGCAGGCCCCCCTATATGGTGTTTTAAACCTAACTACTGACCTTTACATACTGTGTATGACCTCCTTTAGGCCAGTCACCTTTGAAGGCCGAGTGCTAAGTCCACTGAACTGACCAGTGTTCAGAACGTGTTAAAATTTCCAGTTTGGAATCATTCTTAGAAGATTCATTGATTCCTTTGCTTTTTTTTGGTTGAACGATACGTTGGCTCTAACATTCGTTGAGTGCGGTGCTGAAAGTCATTATGGTGCGGGGCCGTGACTGTGTTCTCAGACTTCAATGTTCGCGAACGTTCTGTTTTTTAATCGGTTCACCTTTTATTATTTTGCAATGATCCAACATCCTTCAGAACAAAGTCTTCTGAGTCCAAGTCAGATCACCAGCCTGGCTCAAGACAAAAGCGAGAAAGTCAGGTCATCGTGTTAGTTTTCCTGTCAGGTCTCTAAGTTGTCTTCAGCATTAATAAGTTCCAGAAGAATTCTCAAATGCTCCAGGGCTGTCGCAGCGCAGCTGGGGTGGCTGGAGGGGGAGCCTAAGTTTTAGCCTCTCTGCCTTCTGGTTGCTACTGTTTCCTAGTTCCTGTTTAACCGTGAAAAATAAAAGAGGCAAGTAAACAGGATAAAATCACCTGAAAGATGGCTCTGTAATGAGGCCGAGATAAAGCAGTGTCTGCGGACAGCTGCGGTTAAAATAGCAAAGAAAACCACTAGCAAAATGGTACCATTGCGAGGCTGCGCTATAGCCTTAGTCTAAATTTAAAAGTAGCTAAAAATAAACATCCTGAGTGGCCAGTTTGAGGCCTGATGCAGGGACCATCTTAATGGTGGTCACAGTGCGTGATTGGCAGCCTTGACGGAGGGCCGGGCACTGTCTAAGGGCCCCGGGGGTCCTTGGGAGCCCTGACTGGTGCCTGTCCACGAAAGTCCGGCCCGGCTGCTCACTCCATCCTTCAGGCCCGAGGAGGCAGGCTTGGTTCAGTCCTGCCCTCAGAACCCTGACTGCAACAGGGAAAGAACTTTCAGGGCTGGAGCCTCTTTTTCTCATGGAAAGGTTTGTTTCCTGTCCGAAGGCATCACACCCGAGTGGCTAGGAATGGGCTCTGGGACCAGGTCTCTCGGGACTGAGTCCTGTTTTCTTTTTTATTCTCGCGTTTATCAGTTTCATCTCTCCACCCCCCCCCCCCCCCCGCCCCGGGTCCTCATGCATCAAATGGGGATATTGCCACAGTCCTATCTCTCTAAATTGTCGTGAGGATGAATTGAGTTATAAAAGTAAAGTGCTTAGGTTTTAGGAAGTGCTCGATAAATGTTACACATTCGAAGCACGATCCCTTCGGGGGACGTGAAAATTTCCTGGCTTGTAACCAGAGGCTGCTCACGTCGGATCTCACTGGTCTCTGCCTCGCCCACCCCAGTCTGCAGCGGGTGAATTACCTGATGACTATGTTTATGAATACCTTCCTTAAGTATTTTCCTCTCCCCGGAGGGGGAAAGAAATGAGAGACATCTGGGCCCCTTTTCAGAGATGCGATTCACATGGCCTGGCCTGAGGCCTCGGGGTGCATTTGTTGTGGTGGTTGCTTAGAACTCGGATTCTAACGTGCAGCGAGAACTAGGATCCACGCCCGTGGGTCAGCAACACGCCTTTGGTTGGTGGTCCCTTTTTTGTTGAATGTTACAATCCCATGCAAATCATCCGTAGTGGTATCTGTTGATACCACGCTGTGGTCTGAGATTTTTTTTTTAAAGGTTTTTTTATTTAAGTCATCTCTATACCTTACACGGGGCTCGAGCTCAGGACCTGGAGGTCAAGAGTCGCATGTTCCATCCGCTGAGCCAGCCAGGCGCCCCTGAGATTTCTGTAGTGCAGATCTCTTAGGTGGTGTGGAATGCATCTCCAGCCTCCTCGCTCTGTACGGCAGGGAAGCGTGGTTGCACGGGTTGCTGTGTTGGCTGAGAAAACCACAGACCTCGACCTGAGTGTTCTCTCTAAGACTCAGTTTCCCCCTGTCAGTCAGTGACCGTCCATGGGTCCTTGTTGAAATCTTTCTTGAGCTACTTTGATCCTTTTTTTTTTTTTTTTTTTTTAATATTTGTATACTGGCATACTGGTCAGAAAATGGAGGAAGGATGTCTAGACAAAAAGTCCCTTGAGTAACTGTTGTTATAGAAAGAACCTTGGAGAGGAGGAAGTTGCAAAACTGTTTGTGCGAGGTTTCCAGAAAGCCTCTTGAATGTTCCTGTATGGTTTATTTTGAATACTGAGCTCATCTAGGGCTACTAATGTTGGGGGCCAGATAATTCTTTGCTGTTGGGGGGGGCCGTCCTGGGCATTGATGAGTACCAGCATTACCACAGACCACTGGAAATTAGTGAGTAGCCCCTTACCCCCAGTCAAAATACCTATATGTTACCAGATGTCCCCTGAGCAACAAAATCTCCCCCATTTGAGAGCCACTGGCCTGATTTCTCAGAAGGTAAACCTGCCTCACCCAGTTAGGGAACTAGTCACAGCGAACATCAATATAGGAAAGCAAATACAGATCTAAAGTCATTTTTAAAAGTTTCATAAAACATTTATTGAGGGAATTCCAACACAAATACCCCTTTCTGGCATCTCCCTCTCCCTCCGCCACTTTTGAGTCAAGGGAAGAGCAAAAAACAAATAAATGCTTCGTTTGAGGCCTTTCTCCCAAATGTGAATAAAACTGTTTTGGCAGAAGATTTTTTTTTTTTTTAAAGATTTTTATTTATTTATTTGACAGAGAGGGATACGTGAGAGAGGGAACACAAGCAGGGGGAGTGGGAGAGGGAGAAGCACGCTTCCTGCCAAGCAGAGAGCCCCATGTGGGGCTCAATCCCAGGATCCTGAGATCATGACCTGAGCCAAGGCAGATGCTTATTAGCTTAATGACTGAGCCACCCAGGCGCCCCAGCTGGCAGAAGATATTGATCACTGAGGCTAACTCCTGAAGCAAAGGTATTTCAGTCATTCATTATGCAGAAGCCCACATTTTATGCAAGTTCTAAGAATCCATGCCGGTACCATGGATGGTATCTTTCCAGGGTTTCGGAATATCTGTGGTGTCGTTCATTTTAAATTCTGCCACCGAGGGCTCACATCCATTCCATTTTTATCGTGACTGAAGCTCTGCTTCATCTTCCCTAAAATTCCACCCGACCCTTTAGGGTGAAGCAGGTGCGCCCTCCTGTCCCTCACTATTCCTATAAAAATGCCAGGGCTCAGCAAGCTGAAGTTGGTTATTGTTTGAGAAATGGTGGTTCTGGAAACTGAGCCTGGGAGAGCTGGGCCTCTGCAGCCCACCCTGGCCCGTAGAGTTCAAGACCACTGGGGCCATCGTTGGGTTTGGAGAGTCAGTCCCCCCCTTGATAGACCTGAGGCACATGTGTCTGATGCCGTGGAACCCTGCAGTCTGTTTAGAGTGCCCAGCTCCCTCCTGCAGGAAGTAGATTAAGCAGTGTTTGTTGTAACAGGAAAAGCTTCTGTGACAGCGGGGAGAGGCGAAGGCACCTTGGTCAGGGAAGGAATGGTTGGGCGCGCCACACGGACAGCATTTTGATCGGCGGGCAGGGTGTGCTTCCCTACCTGTTCTGTTCCAGACTGCTGTTCCATGCAGACTGTCTGGAGCCTGATTCTGAAAACAAGACAAGCAGGCCGAAGGGAGAGGCAGCAGGGAAAGAGGAACCACACAGATTTATCTCCCTACAAATAAATATGGGCCCGTCCTTCAGAGCTCGACGTCTCATAGATACCAGGAGCACAGGGTCCTCTGTTGATAAAATGTGGAACTGTGTGCATTTTGTAAACTGTCTGGGTTTTGTGCCTTTGTCATAGAGCACCTGGCCTGCTTCCTGAGGCCCTGCTGGGGCCAAAGCCCTGGTCTTCACTTCCAGCTGCACTGGGTCGCTGACACCCGTCAGATCCTGTGAGGGGGGAGAAATGCTTGAGAATGTGAGAGCCTCCATCGGCATATTTTTAAAGAACACGAATAAACCTTACATTATTTCACTTTCACGACCAAGTAACTGAATCAGTAATGCCTATCTCTGTAGTTTTTGTGGATTTAAAAATTTCTCTCCATAGAGAAAGAGATGCTGAGATTTTGTGAAATTTGGCTGGAAAGATGTTATTTGCTATGTTAAAGTTGGAGGGTTTTTTCCATCGTCTATATTAAGCTCTCTCTGATTCTTTGTTCTTTCTTTATAATTATTTTTGTTTCTTAGGTTTGTTGTGGAGAGGGTGTTTGTGCTGATCTTATATATATTATGAAGTGTTTCTGTGGAATTCTTAATAGGACAATAAGAAGACTGAAAAGCAAAATAAAATCCTTTCCTAGTGACTAAATTTCATTTCAGCTTGATGTTTTTATTGGCAATAACTAACTTTTTCTTGCCCTCCCCCACCCCAGCCCTCAAATCACTTTTTTCCTCACAGAGATTTAAACTCAGGCATTAATCAAGGCTTTCAGAGAATCAGTGTTCTAATCGGTTCTTCTTTGGCAACGTTTGAATCGGAGAATCCACTTATTTAATAACCATTGTTAAGGCAGCTCGTGAGTGAAAGAATTTTATCTTCTTTAAGTCCTGAGTGGAATTGGAGGGAGTCAGGGGGAATGTGTCTCCACCGAGTAAATTAAAGAGAAATCTAAATGTCAGGCATCGATGTGTCTGTCCTGCCGGTGGTGAGTGGGACGTGCTAGCGGCAAAGGTTCCTTGATCCCAAGACCATTACTGTGACGAGAAAACCAGTCTGAACAGTGAAGAAACCATCAGACCTGTTTACAAAACGCGTGTTATTCGTGGTACCCGTGGATGTGGCCAGGAAGTCCTGTCTGGCCGAGCCTCAGCCCTGCTCTGTGTGTCCTTGTCCTCTGGGGCTGCTCCCCCTCCCCCCAACACCTCCACACCCCCTACACCCTTTCCCCACTCCAGTCTGTCCTTTGTCTCTTCAGATTTGACCCCGCTTCCTTGTGCTTCCAAAATGGCGGCCGGGCCCGTGCTCTGTGCTGTGCTGGACATTGTGCAAAAGGTGGGGACGGGGTGGAGGTGAGGCCGTGGTTCCCTTGCTCTGACCACTTCGTCAGCCACCTCTCGGCCTTGTCTGCGGCTTTTCCATCTCTCTGACGGTGAGCAGAGCCATGTTTGCGCAGGCGTCCTGGTGAGGAAAGGGGCACAGCTCCCTCCTGGACAAAGAGGAGGATTTCTTCAGTGTCTCCTGTTAGAGGAAAGTGTCGTGTAGTGCAGAGCGTGGGGAGCTGCATTGAGGTTGCCAGAAACTCTGCAGTGTTGTTCCACCAGATTCGTAGGCTAGGGGGCCTTCCGAGAAGCTGTCAGTCTGTCTGGCTTTCTTTGATGGCTAAATGCCCCCGCACCCATTTATTGGTTATCTTCTGCTAAGTATCAGACCACCTCAAGACAATCATTCTGTTTGCGCATTCTTTTGGGCTGGGTGCTTGCTCTGCTGCCCTTCTGTGGAGTCGCTCATGTGGCTGTGTCATCCGGTGGCTCGACCGGGGCTGGATCGAGACGGCCTTGCTTGCATGTTTGGTGCTTGGTTGAGTGGACCCCCACCCCCCGCCTGAGGACTCTCATCCTCAGGAGGCTAGCTTGTGGTTTCTTTGCATGATGAGTGCAGAGGTCCTAGAGGTGAAACCAGAAACTGCAGGGATGCTTGCAGTCTTAGCCTGGAATTCGTGTCTCCCCATCTATGTCACATTCTGTTGATTGAAGCAAGTCACAAGGCCAGCCAGTTCATGGGGTGGAGGAAAAGTACCACAAAAATCTGTGCCCAGAGGGTTGGGTAGAATTATTACTTTGCAAACTGTCTTCCACAAACTACATTGCTTGTTCTCTTTCTTATTTTATTAATTTTTGTCTTCAGCTAAGGGCAGAAGCATTGGAGTGGAAAAGAATACATGCTTTAGAATCAGACAGACCGGAGCACCTGGGTGGCTCAGTCAGTTGAGTGTCTGCCTTCAGCTCGGGTCATGACCTCAGGGTCTTGGGATCGAGTCCCACATGGGGCTCCCTGCCCAGTGGAGAGCCTGCTTTTCCCTCTCCCTCTGCCCCTCCCCTGCTCATGCTCTTTCTGTCTCTCTCAGATGAATAAATAAAATCTTTTTTAAAAAAATGAATTGTACATCCCTACAGATACTGATTTGTAGAACTTCCCTTATATTCTAAAAATTAACATTTTTGCTAGTTATACGTTGAAGATAACTTTAATCAGTATGTGTCTTGTGGCTTTTGACAAAGAAGAGTTTTTAATTTTAATAAAATCTGATGTTTTTGTCTCATATGATTTGTACTTTTTATTTCTTATTTAAGAAACCCTTCTCTTGCCTAAGGTAACAGACGTTGTCTTCTATATTTTTTTGTGAAAGATTTTATACTTTGGGCTATTCACATGCTTCTGATTTATACCTCCCAGGTACTGATTTTTGTGAATGGTGTATGTTACGGTGCAACTGTATATTTTTCCATCTAATTAATTACTGTCATAACAACGTTTATCAGATATACCAGTCCTTTCCCTGGGATCTGCAATGGCATATCTGCTGTATGTCAGGAGGCAGGAAGGCGGTTTCTGGGCTTTTTTTTTCTTTTTTTTTTTTTTAGATTTTATTTATTTATTTGACAGAGAGAGAGAGAGAGAGAGAGCACAAGCAGGAGAAGCTGCAGGCAGAGGAAAAGGGAGAAGCAGACTCCCTACCGAGCAGGGAGCCTGATGTGGGGCTGGATCCCAGGACTCTGGGATCATGACTTGAGCCAAAGGCAGATGCTTAACCCACTGAGCCACCTGTTTCTGGTCTTTCTTTTCTGTTAGCCTTTTCCCTTACTCATTCTCCATTGCTTTAAGGATTCTTTGGTGTTTGTTGAGACTTATGTTGTGGTCTGATGTGTAGCCTGTTTGCAGATATTGCTGATCTTTGGGGAAAATGTACATTCACAAGTTCTTAGGAGCAGTGTTTGAAATATATTCATGGATCAAGCTTAATAACGATCGATACATTTTCATATTGTGACTAAACCTGCTTTGTCTGACATCTCTCAAGTTTTCTTTAGGTTGGCCGACTATGTTTCCTCCTCTGTTTACTTTTATTCTCCTATGTCTTTGTGTTTAGATCTCTTTCTTGTATATCGCTTGTAGGTAAGGCTTTATTTTTTATCATCTTGGGTTTTTAATCTAAACATAAAGTTTAAGTATCAAATTTAGTTCACTTTTCATTTATTTAGAAGATCCATGTCTTTTGACTCGTTTCTATCCCATCATTTTGCTGGCTTTGTCTTTGCTTGTTTTTTTCTTTTCTTTCCAGTCCTCTTTGGGCTTGGATTTCTAAATTTCACTCTCGGTTTTATATAATCTAATTCTGTTTTAGTGGTCGCCCTTAAGATGTTAGTGTGATTTCTACCATAACAAAGACCCAGGTCAGTCTTTTTACTTCCCTCTTGAAGCATAAAATGGCCATGAAATCTTTAAATAGGATCACTTACATCACTGTTTTAGTTGCGTCTTTTTGTGACCTACAAAGCCCCCCTCCCCAACCTTTTTTGGAGTGTGTGGGGTGTTATTTTACAAACTAAGACTTGCACATGCGTATATCAGCTCTTTACTATTTTATTGTATATTAGATTGTGTGTGCATGAGTATGTGTGTGTGTGTTCCCAGCTGAAGTACAAACATACCCTATTTTATTGTGCTTTGTGGATATTGTGTTTTATAAATTTGAGAATTTGTGGCAACCCTGCCCTGAGCAAGTCTGTTTTTGTACCACATTTCCAACAGCATTTGCTTACTTTGTGCCTCTTTGTCACATTTTGGAAATTCTTGCAATATTTTAGGCTTTTTTTTACTATTATTTGTATGGTGATCAGTGACCAGTGATTATGACTTGCTGGCAGCTCAGGTGACTAGTATTTTTTAGCAATAAAGTATTTTTAAACTAAGGTACGTACTTTTGGGGACACCTGACTGGCTGAGTTGATGGGGTGTGCGACTCTTGATCTCAGGGTTGTATGTTAGAGCCTCATGCTGGGTGTAGAGGTTATTTAAAAACAAAATCTTAGGGGCACCTGGGTGGCTCAGTCAGTTAAGCATCTGCCTTCAGCTCAGGTCATGATCCTGGGGTCCTGGGATCGAGCCCCGCATTGGCCTTCCTGCTCAGTGGGAAGTCTGCTTCTCCCTCTCCCACGCCCCCTGCTTGTGTTCCCTCTTTCGCTGTCTCTCTGTTAAATAAATAAATAAATAAAATGTTTTTTTTTTTTTTTAATCTTAAAAAAAAGATACGTACTTTTTTTTTAGACCTAAGGCTGTTGCACATTTAATAAGACTGCAATGTGGTATAAACATAACTTTTACAAGCACTGGGGAACCAAAAAATTCATTTGACTTGCTTTGCTGTGATAGTGACTACATTGCAGTGGTCTGGAACCCAATGCACAGCATCTCCCAGGTGTGCCTGTATGTCCTTTTAGAGAGTTTTTTAGGGAGGTTCTGTTTATAGCAAACTTTCTCACTCTCTTTCTCAGAGAACATTATATTCTTCTTATCGAATATTTTAGCTGGCAACACAATTCTGTGTTGGTAGTTTTAGCATTTGAAGGTTTCTGTGGTTTAGGGAGGTCTTGTCTTCAGATAGACCTTTTTATTCTTTCTTGAACTTTTATTTTTATCTTTTTAAAATTGTCTTAAACTTTTTTTTCCTATTATTTGGAGAATACTTTATTAGTTTCTGTAATCAAACCCATGTAGATAAGACCTTACATATTTAATACAGTGCATTACCCCTGTACAAATGGAAAAAATTATGTTTAACGTTTAGAGACCAATATGGTTGTTACTTTCTGTACAATGCCAACCCAACACCGTACAACTGGGATACTTTTTCCAAAGTTGACAGCACAGCTCAAGTTTCCAAATTTATAGTTTTATCTTTTATCTGTTGAGTGCTTTTTATGTTTTTAATTAATTATTTGTTTATTTGAAAGACAGCATGAGCAGGGTAGAGGGGAAGAGGGAGAGGGAGAAGCAGACTCCCCACTGAGCAGGGAGCTCGATCCCAGGACCCCGAGATCATGATCGGGGCTGAAGGCAGACACTTAACCAACTGAGTCATCCAGAGGCCCCTTGGATTTTTTTTTTTTTTTTAAAGATTTATTTATTTATTTGGGGCACCAGTGTAGCTCTGTCAGTTAAGCATCTGCCTTTGGCTCAGGTCGTGATTCCTAAGTCCTGGAATCGAGTTCTGCGTCATGCTTTCTCTCTCTCTCTCAAATAAATAAATAAATAAAATCTTTTAAAAATTGTTTATTTATTTGATAGAGAGACAGGGAGAACAGGGGTAGGGGTGGAGGGAAGGGGAGGGAGGGTCAAGCAGACTCCACACTCAGTGCAGAGCGTGATCTGGGACTTGATCTCACGACCCTGAGATCATGATCTGAGATAATGACCTGAGCCAAAATCAAGGGTCAGACACTTAACTGACTGAGCCACCCAGGTGTCCCCCTATTGAGTGTTTTATTTGAGTGGTTATAGTTATCATTTTGAAAATTCCATTAATTTATCTAATCTTTTAGGAAGTTATCTCTTTTCTTGTTCCTTCTTAAAAAATTTTTTTTGGCTGTACTTGACATTCTATATCTGATGACTACGGCACCATTCCTTGGGAGTCTTATTCTGTTGTTTCTTGTGTCTGCTGCTTCTCACTCGTGGGGACCTAGTTCTTCCTGGGTTTTATGATACTGGATTATGGATTTGTATTTGATCAAGATTTATCTGTGGGCATTGTATGATACCATCATTAAGTGTGAATTCCTCCAGAGGGATTTTGATTATGTCTTTGCTGCAGCCTTTGGAATACAAATCTACAACAATTTTAAGGCAGTTTTTCATCTTGAGTGTCATGGATGAAATGTTTGTGTCCTGCCAAAATCCATATATTGAAGCCTTGAGCCCCGATGTGATTGTTCTTGGGAGTTGCGGTCTTTGGGAGGTGATTACGTGAGAATAGACCCCCACAATGGGATCTGTGTCCCTGTAAGGAGACAGAAAGAGTGGAGCTCACTCGTTCCTCACACGCTCAAGGGAAATGTCATGTGAGAACACAGGGAGATGGTGGCCTTCCACCAGTCCTCTGCCAGGACTGAATCTGCCAGCCCCTTGACCTTGGACTTCCATCCTTCAGAACTGAGAGAGCGAGAAGTGTCTGTCATTTAAGCCACCACATCTGTGGTCTTTTGTTAACAGCAGCCCAAGCAGACCAAGGTGTGGAGTCTCCTGGATGAGTCTCGAACACCCGGGGGGGGGGGGGTCAGCCTGTGGTTGTCACCTTTGGCGACCCCTCCCCCGCCTTGTTCCCTCCCGGCTCTTCTGTCCTAGAGTGTGGGCAGAATCAGACAAGCTTCCTTTCCCTAGTTTGCTGCCTCCTCCCTCCTCCCCTCCTCTCCCCTCCTCTCCCCCTCCCTTCCCTTCCTCTAATGAATACTTTTTTCTTTTATCATTTTACATCTTTTTAGACCAAGGGTGTGGCCCTTCCTGGCAACCATATGAATGTGGGAGAATCAGTTCTAAATCTCCAGCCCTTACCGACCGGACGCCTGTTTTCAGTATCAATGTCTTTACAGTTGAAACCAGAGTCTCCAGGGCACGGGTTCCCAAGCCGGGATGGGGCTGCTGTGGGGAAATGTGTGGGTGTATTTTTCTTAGCGCAGAGACTGGGGGGTGCTTATTGTATTTACTGCCACCGAGTGTTTGTATTTATAGCCACCGAGAACTAAGCTTCTTTCTTTAACTGCTACTACCATATGATAGAGGGAGCAAGTTACTAGAAAATCCTAGAGCCGGGGGCACCTGGGTGGCGCAGTCAGTCGGGCATCCGACTCTTGGTTTCTGCTCAGGTCGTGACCGCAGGATCGTGGGAATAAGCTCTGTGCTGGTCTCTGTGCTCGGCGCGGGAGTCTGCTTGTGATTCTCTCTCTCCCTCTCCCTTTGCCTCTTCCCACCGTGCAGTCCCCGCCCCCCAATAAATAATAAATCTTAAAAAAAAAAAAAAGAAAAGAAAAGAGAGAAAAAGAAAATTCTAGAACCAGAGCAAAAGGAGGACAGGACATGGGTGGAAAGTTCCATCGGTTGTATTCCCTTCATTGGTGCTTCATTGCAGAGCAGGACAGGGGACTGAAGGATGCAGCGTTGGAGCCCCAGTGTGTGCGTAGAGGTCAGCTTCCTCCCTGTTTTATGGCCAACTTTGAATCCGAACAGAAAGTGATGCCAAGCAGAGGATGACTCTGATAGTGTCACTGGAGAAGGTAGCCTGTTCGCAAACAGGTTTTCATCCAAAGAGTCAGAAAGTGGCTCCTTCTCTCTGGTTCTTCTGTCTTGCCCGTCTGTATCGCAGTGATGTCGTCCCTGATCTGGGTTTGTAAATGTCTTGGAGTCTCGCTAGTCCACGCGTGGTCCATGCACAGTATTGACTGGTCTCATCTTGGGGCTTGTAAGAAATACGGAAGTTTCTCCAGCCCCGAACCTGTTGAATCTGGATCTGCAGAGCGTAATCCCCTGAGTTTAGATGTTCTTTACATTTGAGAAGCCCGACAGAGGATGGTGACTGTGATGTTCTTTTCCTTCACCTTTGCATGGAATATGGTGGGAAGTATGGAAGTCTGGTGTTAACGTTTACAGCTTGCCAGACTTTTGCAAATACAGACCTCACACACGCTAGGACTGAATGTTTATTGTCCTTGGGTCCACCTCCAAATACCATCACGTGGAGGTCAGGGCTTCAACATATAATACAGGTATGCATCAGAAAATTTATTTATTTATTTATTTATTAAAGATTTATTTATTTATTTATTTGACAGAGAGAGAGAGAGGAGGAAGCAGGCTCCCCTTGAGCAGAGAGCCTGATGCGGGACTCGATCCCAGGACCCTGAGATCATGACCTGAGCCGAAGGCAGCGGCTTAACCCACTGAGCCACCCAGGCGCCCCGAAAATTTATTTGTTTTTAAAGATTTTATTTATTTATTTGACAGACAGAGAGATCCCAAGTAGGTAGAGAGGCAGGCAGAGAGAGAGGAGGAAGCAGGCTCCTCACAGAACAGAGAGCCTGATACGGGGCTCGATCCCAGGACCCTGGGATCATGACCTGAGCCAAAGGGAGAGGCTTTAACCCACTGAGTCACCCAGGCCCTCCTAAAATTTAAAAAAAAAAATAAATAATAAATAAATAAATATATATATATATATATACACACTGTCATATAAAAATAACAGTAGTAACAATAAACACAGCAACACACGTACTGAGCCAAGATCGTGGAGCTCACACTTGGAGGGTCTAACAGTGTATACACGTGTCGGGGGCCTGACCCTGGGCCCCCCTTGCACAGGCCTGGCGTTTGGCAGTTTCTCTCCATGTGACCCATATTTTCTTCCGATTTCATATTGCAGGACACGGGCTCTGCAGCGAGCAGGGCAGTAGCGCCGAGACCGCTCCGGAGGAGACCGAGGGGCCGGACTTGGAATCCTCAGATGAAACCGATCACAGCAGCAAGGTGAGAGATTCTCATTTTCACGTCCCACTGTGTCGAGCCCCCGAAGAGTCACAGCTAACACGTCACCTTTGCAGCTGTGTGTGGTTAGAAGGCCTCTCCATAGGACCGGGCGCTTTCACCTCTGAGATGTCACTAAGATACGAAATCCCAATTACAGCCTCGGTAACCAGCCGATACGTGCGAATACAGGGCAGAAAGCAGCTTTGATGAGTTCACATCTCGACTCCCCTGTTTTCCTCTTACATTTCCATTTGTTTTGGAAGAAATAGCATCCAAAATGTGTGTGGCTGGGCCAGATAGACTTTCTTGCCATGCATGGTTTCTATATGATCTGTGTTCGGTTCTCGTAAAACGTGAGCGGTTTTTACACGAATGAGGAAGAAACGGTCCTTTTCTTCTTTCATACAGCATGTCCCTCCGTTGTTCGAGTTCTGTGAGAAAGCCCTTCTTCTCACTCTTTGGTGGAAGGCCATGAATTTGTTTTCTGTAATTCATCACACTTTTATCCCCCTTCAAAAGAGTTTCATTTATCCCCCTTCAAAAGGCTCCCTGCTGAGTAGGGAGCCCAGTGTGGCTCCATCCCAGGACCCTGAGATCAATGACCTGAGCCGAAGCCACCCAGAGGCCCCGCGTGATTCTGTTTCTGTATTTATTCAACTTTCCCAGTGTTGCTGACATACATATGTGGTACCCTCTACCCACCTTTCTTTGGTTTGACATTTTACCACTTTCTCTGATCAAATCGTGTAACTTGAAATTATACCTTTGTTTTCCCTTTTGTAGTGTCAGGGTGGTTCTTGCCTTTGCCCAGTGATTGGATGATGGGGTGGGCGGGGGTGTCAAATAACATAACTTAGGAGAGCATGTTGGTCATGGAAATACGCTATTCAAATATGAACGATTCTTTTAAAAGCGCGCCTACGCTTGACTATCTTCAGCATCACGTTTACCCCAGGTGTGTTTCTTTGATCATCATAGATAGGATCACCCTTCTCTGTGTCCTAAGTTGAGCACAGGATAAAATTTAATATTTGAGAGTAATTTTGATAATTATAAAAGGCTTTAATATTGTTGGTGGTTAATTAAAACACAGATGAATGGAAATGTACACATTTCATTTAAAGCCAAAAGAGACAAGCAGAAACTTGCTTAAACTTACCTTTTAGGTGTGTGGCCCTTACTTTACTTTTAGGCACTTGGGGGAGGGACAGGCCCCCTCCAGAGAAATTCAGTATTTCCAAACTGAGGTAAGATACTTGCAAGGGTATTTATTAAGTCATTTTGTTATTGAACTTAAAAATGTTAATTCTCGGTTTTTAATTTAATTTAGGAGTACAGCTATTTTTCCTATACCTAAAACCTTTATTTCTGAATACTTTTTAAGCTGGGTCATTTTTACCTCACTGTAATAGGCCAGTGTTCTCATTCCTTGTGGATTGTGAGATTGTTTTCATTTGAAATTTTGTGAGTCATGAGGTCCTAAATAGGGTCCTCTATAATATTCGGTCTGGCAGCAGAGAGGAAGGAGGCGGCCCCAGAGTTTTGCTGAACTGCCCTTGGATACCTTTCTGGCTTTGTGGTTCTTTCTCCAGAGAACAGGTCTAAAGCACATCTGGAGCAGATAGGGTCAGACGCAGGGACAGAACACCGTGTCCCTGAATTTCACCGTGGAAATGCATGGTGGCTCTCGCAAAACAAAATGTCTTCAAAATTGTCGTTGACAAGTTTGGGTGATGATCAGTACTTTTTTTTTTTTTTTTTAAGATTTTATTTATTTATTTATTTATTTGTCAGAGAGAGAGAGAGAGAGATTGAGAGAAGGTGCACAAGCAGGCAGAGAGGCAGGCAGAGGCAGAGAGAGAGAAGCAGGCTCCCCACTGAGCAAGGAGCCCCGTGTGGGACTCCATCCCAGGACCCTGGGATCATGACCTGAGCTGAAGGCAGGGGCTTAACCCTCTGAGCCACCCAGGTGTCCTGATGATCAGTACTTTAAAAGCTAGTACAGTGACCTGCGCTAAAACCATCAGTTTGTTTCATTTTCACTAGTTTGGGGAGCACTGATTCTGTACCCAAAAATACTCCCTAGTTTTGGTTGGACTCACATTTTATCTTCTTTATTTGAACTGCTTTGTCATGCAGCCCAAGTTAGTTAACTAAATTGTCCTTCATTGAGTTAATGTCTCACTTTGGATATTTGGAAGCAAAAACTTAAATTGAGCAGATGGTTCTTGGAGTCTGGGTCCTACTACATTTTTTTTTTAAGATTGTATTTATTTGAGAAAGAGAGCTGGCAGGGAGGGGCAGAAGCAGAGGGAGAGGGAGAAGCAGACTCTCTGTTCCCAGGACCCTGGGATCATGACCTGAGCTAAAGGCAGGTGCTTGATGGACTGAGCCACCCAGGCACCGCGCCTCTATCCCCCACCGCACACCACTGTGTATTCTTTTTTTTTTTTTTAAGATTTTATTTATTTATTTGACAGAGAGAGATTACAAGTAGGCAGAGACGCAGGCAGAGAGAGAGGAGGAAGCAGGCTCCCTGCTGAGCAGAGAGCCCGATGAGGGACTCGATCCCAGGACTCTG
>NC_081558.1:206126364-206184011 GCF_022355385.1 Mustela nigripes | reverse complement strand
AGGAAGCAGGCTCCCTGCTGAGCAGAGAGCCCGATGAGGGACTCGATCCCAGGACCCTGAGATCATGACCTGAGCCGAAGGCAGCAGCTTAACCCACTGAGCCACCCAGGCGCCCTACACCACTGTGTATTCTTAGTAGTGAATGAGAGCTAACACTTACTCAGTATCTTGTATATGTTGGGCACTATTCATATTAACTTATCTCATCCTCACAATACCTCTCAGAGAGAAATACTATTACTCCCTCTATTTCATAGGTAATGACATTGGAACAGAGAGGTTAGCAACTCAGCGAAAGTCACACAGCTCTGAGATGGCAAAACCAGGCCTCATGTTGTTACTACTAAAACTAACCTTCTGGCCAGATTGGTTAAAGTCTGGTGTTAAATACCAGGTTTCGGGAAAATGAAGAATCAATTAGTGCACCATGTCAGTCAATTAGACATGTACTCATGAACCACTTACATATTTTCTTAATGCATAACCCTTCTGGGTGTACTTCTTTTATGATTTAAAGTAAGAGCGAGCACATATCTTGAATTTCTTGATCAAGATTAAATATTTTTTTAAGATTTTACTTATTTATTTGACAGACAGAGATCACAGGTAGGCAGAGAGGCAGGCAGAGAGAGGGGGGGAAGCAGGCTCCCTGCAGAGCAGAGCGCCCGATGCGGGGCTCGATCCCAGGACCCTGGGATCATGACCTGAGCCAAAGGCAGAGGCTTTAACCCACTGAGCCACCCAGGCGCCCCAAGATTAAATATTTTTTGACACATCTCCTAGATCAGTCATTTTTCTTGAGAACAAACCGCACATTAATTTTTAAGTCACGAGCTGCCTATAGCCAAGGAAGGAGGATTTAGCCTTACTTTGAATGCACGTAGAAGTAAATAAATAGTAAAAGTAAATAAAGCAGACGGATCAAGGACTGAAATGAAATAAGCAATCTTTTTTTTTTTTTTTTAATTCTCTGCTGTATCTGGGAGGCCTGTTGATTTTTTTTGTTTAATATTTTTGCTCTTCTTCCTAAATGAGTTGCTTTATGAAGTCATGGGCAGAATTAAGAGAATGCAGGTTGGAGCGTTATGTGCTTTTTGACTTTTTTTTTAATAGTAGCTTTTGCTTCTCCCAGCCTTTTGGGGTTCTGCAAGGAGGTAATTGCAGGCTTGCTGAGAGAGCATTGGTGGCCCTGGAAAGTGGCATCTGTGGGGGTGGGGGTGGGGCTCCCACCCTGCTGGGGCAGTCTAGCAGCCTTTCTCTTTGTGAGCTACCTCCTTCCTCTTGTGACTGTGGGTGACAGCCTCCAAGGGGCCTCCTCCACTCTGGTCACTTGTTTCTCTGCTTCTAATCGAAAACTCTTGTCTCTGGAAATGAATGCTAATGAGCTCCCGGCTGTCCTGTTCTGCATTCCAGGCCCCCTGGCAGCTGTGATTTTGTTTTCCACTTAGCAAATGTATTAGAATAATTTTCAGAACATTTCCATTCAGAAAGCCATCTTTCTTTCTTTTTCATCCAAATTGGGATTGTCTCAGAAATGCCTGCTTTTAGTAACAAAGCATTAGCGGAAAATGTGAAAACATAAACTGTTCCAAAAAAAAATAAAGCGTGTTTTGATTTTAGTTAATGTTATGTTATTTTCCTTAGCGCCTGCTCCCGACTCAGCGAGGGGTGTCTTCCAAGTTGTCGGAGCTGGCGGGGGTTAGTAGCCCTGTGCAGTGGCATGACGCTGGCCAATCAGCTGATCTCGGTCCGCAGAGCAGAGACGCTCCCATCCTGGGCAGGCTTTTTCTGCTTTGTGTTCTGGTCTCTTTTGGTCCTCCCTTTCTGGAACTTTTGTTGGTGAGCCCGGTGACATCAAAGCATGAATTCTTGTCCATGAGTTAGCCTTTGACACCATCCCAGAGGCCACTGCTGGGAGGGAGGGCGGGCGGGGGTGGGGGTGCTCTGCGGGGCCGCTGTCCTGTCCCTGTTGAGATGCGGCAGGAGCCGGCACGGGCTCTCTGTACGAGAGGATGCTCCCTTGGGGACTGGAAGGCGTTTGGCGCTCTCGGGGTATTTTAAGAAACTTCTGCTTCTGTGCGGAACACGTCAGGTGGTAGGATTACCATGAGAATATATTCCTGACGATGTCTGCCCTGTGGAAAATAAAGCGCAAGCCCAGGATCGAAAACAATGACAAGTCCGGTGACTCTGTGTATCAGACCCTTCATCTGGTGAGCACGTTTGAATTCTGTGTTGCTGACCTTGTGTGTGTGACGACTTTCCAGCTGAATTGCTTTCCAGTCCAGAGGAGGGTGATTATACGTGTCCCGCTTCCCCCTGATTGCTTCCTTTTACCTTCCGGATCCCCTTGTTGATAAAGGATAGATAGTTTAGCGCGGGGGGGGGGGGGGCATCGGCCGTTGGCATGAAGTCGAATTTGCCTAGAACCTTCACGTTTGTCTCTTTCTTCATTCTTAAATGGCATAAAGATGGATGATGTATTTCTGAAACTGAGGAATACTTCTGCTTTCTTTTGGTGGTTGAGATTTCGAGTGTGTTTGTATGATGTGTGCAGCAGATCTCCCCGATCCCTGCCCCAGCCTGGGTCTCCTGAAAGGTCAGCTGGCATTTCTGGAAGGAGGATGTTCACCGTGGCCTCCTAGAAAGTTTTAAGTGTTTTTGACTTTATTTCTGCTTACTTGAGAAGGAGACAGGGTTAGAAGTGTTGGCTCAGGGGTTGTGTTCATGGTTTAACGTCCGCTGACTTGGATTGTACATGTCAGTCCCCAGAGTAAATGCTGAGTCCCTGGTCAGAAAATCTGGTGGGTTAATGACAAGGAATAATTCAACCAAACCCAAAGAAACTTTTTAGTGGTTCAGTATGAATATTGGAGTCTGTCTACCATTCGATTTTGTATCATAATGAAGCTTGGAATTTGGCAGTGAGTACACCTGATGCACCCAACTAAGGCTTCGTCCTTCTCAGATGCTTCTTCTTCAGCGTCTGTTCCAAAGGAGACCAGAGAAGGGGTTGGAAAATGTAGGCAGTGGTCTCTGAAATTAATAGAAAACATGACTTTGGTGTTTGGCTCCCACAAAGCTTAAGTAGAGGTTTTAAGAATTGAGGCCACTCTGGCCCCTTTTTAAATCTGTGGGATGTGTTAAATCGGTCAGACTTAAAGGACAGTTTTAGAACTCTGAACTCATCTCGGGATAGAAATTGCCTTTAGTGGTTGCATAACAGGAAACCTTTAAACAGCTGGGTAGCTTGAGTCAATAGTGTGTCCTTAAAGGCTCCCCCCCCCTTTTGTACTTTCTTTTCATCTTCCACAGGAAGAAAGCGATATTATAAACACGGAGCTTCACGCTGGCCTCAGTAAAGTGGCCCATTTCCTCCTGTAATCGTGTACTCTTCTCTGCGCGTCGGTGGGATCATTCTTAGGCCTGACCGTGGAAGGGCCCCGCTACCTCGAATGGTTTTAAAGCGGCAGCCCTCGAGGACCCGAAAGTGCTTTTCTGTTTCCAGGGTGACCGATGGCTGTCCTCCCGTGGTGAGAGGTTTGCACTTCTCCCATGACAGAAGCCTGGACCGTCTCCTCTTTCTCAGCAGCATTTCGCGGTCTGCCCCAGTTCCAGGAAACTTGGCTTTGAGGAGTGTGTGGAGAACCTCCCACAGCAGCCACCTTTCTAGGCATCTCAGGCTGCAGAGCTCAGTGGAGAATAAAGAGGACAGCCAGAAGGCTTTGCCACCGAGTTGGGGGGGAGAGCCCTGCGCCCCTCCTATGCCAGGCTACCCAGAGAAGGTCTCCGCGGGTCTTGATGCAAAAAAGTCTGGCCACAGTATATAGGGCCAGTTGGGACTTACAAGGTGGGGCCACCACAGGTAAAATCTCTGCATTGGTGCTATTCTAGAAGCAACCCTGCATTTCCTACTTCCTTCATACTTCCTTCCTGCACCTCATAGTTCCTTCCAGGGATGTTTTTTGGGGTAATAGTTTAGTAAGGCAGAATTCTCAAACCTGATGACATCATTGTAATGGTTTCCAAGTAAAAATTTCATTAAGAGCCTTGCAAAACATGCTGTGACAGTATGCATTATAGCTTAGAATTCTTTTATTCTTTATTTAAATGACGTGTGATTGAGAATGAGGAGATTATGTCCCTGCTAAGATTCCGTGTGTGTTCCTTGGAGAGTTTAATACCTTGGGGAACAGGGTTGCCCGTGTTGAGACTGCTTTGCCTCATCTCCATGTAAGAGAGCCCCTGGCTAACTTTATCCTGACTTTAGGATGTGTCTAATAAGGAACGGTTGGCTAAGGCTTTGAACTCTAAAAAGAGGGTTTCAGGGAATTTGGGGTTGTCCCTGGGATGCTCAGTTATAGGTTGCTTTTCCTACACTCCAGAACTTGGCTCAGAGAGGGAGAACGATGAGCAGGCTGGGTGTTTGCGAATGAGGTTGGGTAGGACGTGGTTTAGGTTTAGAGCACGAAAGCCCTAGCCCACATCCCACTGACCTCTAGCTGTCCCCTTGGGCTGCTTAATGAACATAAGGACGCTGGGCCTTGGAAGTGGTGAACTTCACACAAAGTCAGAAACTCTACTCACACTCTTACACTTGGAAACCTCAGAGCACTAATGGTGAGACAAGAGGGAATGAAAACCTAGAACATCCATCCCATACTTTCCACTGTTAAACACAGATACAGGTGAGGATGACAGCAGGTCAGGGTGATGAGAATTAGGAGCGCAAAGAGAAGCATCTTCTGGAATTTCCTGCCTTTGCTGTGTGCGTGAGTCTTCAGATTGTAACTTTGGCCCATCCTGAAAGTATGGGGGATCCTTTGTGTACGGCGTGAAGGCATTAGATTTCCCAAGACAACTTGTCGAAATGATAATACCGTAAAAAGGCATATCGTGTCTCCAATGGGAATGATGTGGCGGATTTATTTATCACGAGGAGCAGCTTTGATGTTCATCTGCGTATACAGATGACGAGAAAAGTATTGTGTAACTGAAGGTGCCAGTTAGATGTTTGTTGTGTTAGGTTCCTTCTCAGGATGTGGCATTGAAGCCATAAAGGACAGCTGGACAAAGCTGGGGGCCAGGGCTGTCAGTTGTCAGTCATTCTCATCGGCTGTCCGTGGGATTTTCGTTCTGGGGAGGGTGACCCCCCACCCCAACCATCATCCTGTCTATGTTATAATGCAGTGACCTATTGTAGTTATCACTGGATCATTTAAAAGATGTGTGAGCATTTTTGTTACGGGTCACGGGTCTTCCGTGCCTGTGGAATTTGTAAGACAGAGCCACGTGTCACCGTATGTTTAAGAGTGACAAGCTAGTAGAATACTAACATAACTAAGTACAACTGGTTGATTTCTACAGCAACAAGCTTCGATGAAATTCTTTTTTAGCAGCCTTATTGAGATAGAATTCAAGTATCATACAATTCAGCCCATTTTGGTGGGTGTTTTTGTTAGCCACCAAAGGGAGAATTCTGTGTGGGGATGTACAACGTCTGGAACGCTGACTCCATGGACAACAGTGATCAGTGCCCCTGAGAGGTGACTAAAACCTTCTGGTGCATAGACTACGGTTAGTGCTAGCAACGCAGAAGCTGCGATCCTTGTAAGAGAACTGAAACAGGCGCGCCTGGGCGGAATGGTTGGTTGAGCATCTGCCTCTTGGTTTCAGCTCGGGTCATGATCTCGGGGTCCTGGGATTGAGCCCCGCATCAGATTCCATGTTGCATGAGGCTCTCCCACCGTCTTCCTCTGCCCCTCCCCCCAATAAATAAATAAATCTTAAAAAAAAAAGACAGGGGCACCTGGGTGGCTCAGTGGGTTAAAGCCTCTGCTTTCAGCTCAGGTCATGGTCCCAGGGTCTTGGGATCAAGCCCCACATCGGGCTCTCTGCTTGGCAGGGAGCCTGCTTCCTCCTCTCTCTCTGCCTGCCTCTCTGCCTGCTTGTGGTCTCTATCTGTCAAATAAATAAATAAAATCTTTAAAAAAAAAAAAAAAGACAAAGAAATAACCATTGGGGCATCTGGGTGGCTCAGAAGGTTAAGCCTCTGCCTTCGGCTCGGGTCATGGTCCCAGGGTCCTGGGATCGAGTCCCGCATCGGGCTCTCTGCTTGGTGGGGAGCCTGCTTCCCCCTCTCTCTCTGCCTGCCTCTCTCCCTCCTTGTGATCTCTGTCAAATAAATAAATAAAATCTTTAAAAGAAAAGAAAGAAAGAAAGAAAGAGCCGTTATGTGGATTTGGGTCCTGGCTCTCCTCCTTGCTGTCATGGCATTGTTGTGAATGCGTCTTTGTTAGGTTCTGATTTCCCAAGTCCTTGTACTGCCTTGGTTCCAGGCTCCGTTCCCTTTGAGATGTGCCACAGAGGGGAAGGCATGTTTACGTCGCTGCCTTTTTCCTCTGTGATTAAGGGATTGCCCCCCTCGGATTTCCCTTGGTTTTAGCCCCTCTGCTCTGCCTAATGCCGGCCCTGACTTTCGGCTCTGGGCAGCAACTGCTGTTTTGGGGAGGATGTTCTCCTGTTCTTCCCGGGGGAGGCGGGTGGGGGAAGAAGTAATTCTTCGCAGCCGTGTTTGCTGGGAATGCTCTGTGCGTGGGGATGGGTTAGATGGTGAAAGTGAGGGAGAGGAGGTGCGCAGGCAGCCTGCCTTCAGAGAACTATCCAGCGAGCATCTGTAGGGTGGTACATTTGGGCAAAGAGTAATCAACTAGATTTTGGGCCATAAAATGGCCTCTGCAGGCATCCCAGCCAGAGCTTTAAAAAGTTCGCGGCCCGTCCCCTCCTGGAGGTTCTGGCTGGGCTGATCTGGAGGGTGCACTGGGATGTCCGCCAGGTGTTTGCTGTATGCAGACTCGAGGACTCAGGCTCCAGGACTAATTCCTCGGGGTTTTCAGCAGCCTGCCTTGGAGAACTCTTTTGCATAACTGGAAAGTGGCAATTTTAGAATCCTAGAACCCGAAACTTCTACCTGAGTCATCCTGGACAGAGATTCGGTGGAGGCTGAGCTCCCCGACTGAAGTCTTGTTCAGGGCCCCACAGCTTTTATTTCCAGAGAGAGGAGGTACCTTTCTGCTTAGAGAAGCTGGAGAGACAGAAACTGGGTTTCGGGTTTTTTTTTTTTTTCTTCTTAAAATATATCAGGCTCTACCGTTATCTAGAAAGTTGCCTTCGGGCCAGTTTTTAACAAAGCCAGAAAGAATCTTAGCTTCCAAAATCATTTTCCACCATTGCAAAATAAGTATAGTTTACTTAAGTGGGGACTGTGATAATTAGCCTTGTATCTGGGGTGAAATGCGTTTGATTTTTCGGTATCTCCATCTCCTTATTGTAAGCTTCTTGCAGGGTATTTATGAACACAGGCTTTGGTCCACACTGCCTGGTTCAAATCCCAGCTCTGCCATTTTCGAACTCTGCAAGAGCTGTGCAATCTCAGATGACTTGCTTAACCTCTCTGGGCCTCCTTTGTCTCAGCTGTTTCACAGGAATGCTAAAAGCCCTTACTTACCGTGTGGGAGGATTAAATACATCAGACAAGTGGCTGGCATGTGGTGAGCACTCAGATTATGTCAGCAATTGTCCTGATGGGTGTTTTGAGCATTCAGTGAGCTCTCCTATGTGTGGAACCTTCTGGGGGAAGGCGCGATGGAATTCACGTGTGGCGGCTCATTAACCAGGAAGGACCCCTTTAGGCGGAACAGATGTCAGCTGGGTCTCTCTCCTGAGAGGTAACTTCGTCTGCCTTGCCTTTTAAACTGTGCTCTGAAGAGCACGGAACAGGTGGCCGCGTTCTGCCGCAGTCTGCATGAGATGAACCCCTCTGACCCCAGCCCATCTCCCCAGGACGCCACCGGGCCTCAGCTGGCCACCATGAGGCAGCTCACGGACGCCGACAAGCTGCGCAAGGTGATCTGTGAGCTCCTGGAGACGGAGCGCACCTACGTGAAAGTACGTCTCGCTGGCCCACCCTCCCTCCCTGCAGGGTCATTTTGAAGGAGGGGCGTGGGTTACGCTGTGTTTGGGCTCCTGGGGAATCTGGCGTTTCTTCTGAACGTTTCGGATCTCCCGCGTCGTAAGGAAGCACATCAATTCTTAGAGCAATTCCTTGACATTTGTAATTGATCGACTGGGAAGCGAGATGATGGTGACTATTCCGTGAGCCTCTGACCTTTCTAAATCTGTTGTTGAGCTAATACTACAATTGAATTTAGGTTTTGAAAGATTTAAAGGTATTATTTTCGGTATCTAAGTTGAGTCTAGGCAGAAGGCTGTTTTCCTTTAATTCTGCCTTGTGTTCAGGTATTTAGTTGTATTCCTGTAACTACGTAAGTTATTCCTGTGTAATTCGTAATGTCTATGTGATACATATAACTAATAATGCATGCTTTCTACATACATTATAATGCATACATTGTAATACATTCCTAGGACTGTAATAATTATCTATTCCTGAAACTATGTAATATACTTATAGGTCACAACAGTGTGATCTGTTTTTAATGATTTAATGGTCTTGAACTCAGGGGTGAGCAAATTCTGGCCCTGAGGCCAAATCCAGCGTCCTGCCTGTTTTGACAAATAAAGTTTTATTAGAACACAGCCCCACACATTCATTATGTGTTGTCTGTGCTGTAACAGGAAGCAGTTTCCCTGTTACAGCAGCAGAATAACACAGTTGTGACAGAGGCCACGTGACCTGCAGAGTCAGAAAATGTTCCCGAAAAGCTTGGCTCACTCCTGCTTTAAGGAAACTGAATGACCTAATGACTGTAATGCTAGCATTTGGGACATAGTCTGTTTTTTTTTAATCCTTTATTTTCCTGCTAGTCTTTTAGAGATGCTAATGAGCTATCCTTTCGACCCCTAGGACTTAAACTGTCTCATGGAGAGATACCTAAAACCTCTTCAAAAAGAAACTTTCCTCACCCAAGATGAGGTATGGTGGAAATTGTCTTAACTTTGTGTGTCGTGCTGCAGCCTGACTTGGTGAAGAGGAAGGAATGGGGCACACGTGCAGGATTGAAAACCCTGGGAATTCTCTCAGTTGTGATAACTAGATCAGATGGTTGCGAGTGACGCTCTTGGCTTGTACCCTGAGAGTAAGGAGCGTCACCACCCCCTGCCCTGCCCCCCCCCCACCATGGGGCTCATGATCTTAACTGCGATGTAGTGATAGAGAAACTTCGACATCAGAAGCAGATAAGGTTTCTGAACACCAGTGAAATACGGGGTGGCTTAAATTCTTCTTCATTTTCCAGCTTGATGTGCTCTTTGGAAATCTAACCGAAATGGTGGAGTTTCAAGTAGAATTTCTGAAAACTCTAGAAGATGGAGTGAGACTGGTACCCGATTTGGAAAAGCTTGAGAAAGTCGATCAGTTCAAGGTAAGTCCTCTAATGGATGTCAGGCTGCCTCCTCCTGTCATGGGAGGATTATTCTGTAGGTCAAGTGGAACCTCCGAGAACACATCGCGGGGGGCAGAGGCTCTCTCTGGTACGTTCTTGTGCTCATGGTGTTGGGTCTTCATTGGACCTCCGGTGGGGTCTGTTCCTGAGGGAATTCTGAGATGGGAACCTTGTCTGGCTAAGGTGACACTGGAACTCACGGGAAACTGATGCCCCTGCTGGCTTCTGCTCTGGAAGGTAGACCAACCTTGACCTTTTGTTCAGTTGACGTGCGGCCCTTTAATTCTTGCTATTAGCAGATGAGACTAGCACCCTCGGTTTCCCGGTAAACAAGTTAATTTATCATGTTCTGGAAAACTTTGCCTAATGGAAATGCGTATCATGATCCAGGAGGGAGACAGTCTTCCAGCACACAGTGTCCTCAGAGCGCTAATGAGGATTTATGGCTGGTACCTCAGTGAGGATGCTTAGAGCTTACTTCCCCCTCCTTGGCTGGCTCTCCTTCATCACAGATACTTCCTGTGGTGCGCCTCCAACCGACAGAGCTCATCGACCCACACACAGTGGTGGTGGTTTCTCATATAGTTTAAAAGAAAAACAAAACAAAACACAAAAAATCAGATTAATTCAGATGTCAGGAGCTCTTTGTTACCACAGATTAGAGTAGTTTGCATTCTGGAATTCTCTGCAAGTGCAGTCGGGCAACGTATGCTCTTTTTTTTTAACGTGGCATCCTTTACTTGATGGAGTCGGGCCATGTTCCATCCATGTGGCTGCATATGTGGCTCCGTGGTATCCCACCAAGAGAGGGAGTATGCTTTATGGCCCTTTCACCTTTCCTGGGCATTTGGGTTGTTTTCATTTTGGGGCAGTTACAAGTAAAGCTGCTACGCAGATTTGTGTATAAATGCTAATGGATATCTGTTTTCCTTTGGCCACGTATGTAGGAGGGTGGCAGTTGGATCACGTGATTATACCAGTGCACATTCCCACCAACAGTTCTGTCTCACCCTCCTGAGGTCATGGTCCCTTTTTATAATTTTAGTCATTCCACTGGGAATATAGGGCACCTCATCGTAGCTTTCATTTTGATTTCTATTAGGACACAATGACGAGCATCTTCTAATGTGCTAATTAGCCTTTAATACACCCTCTTTGGTGAAGCGTCTGTTCAGATCATTTGCCCGTCGACTGTTGGTTGGCTGTTTTCTTACTATGAGTCTTGCGAATTCTTTCTGTGTTCTGAATATAACTCCTTTACCAGAACCAGGATTTGGAATTATCGTGTCGTACTGTGTCACTCAAAGATCGGAAACTTCAGATTTCGATGAAGTCCAGTTTTTCGACTTTTTCTTTTTTGAGTCATACTTTGGGCGCCATGTCTGTGAAACTTTTGCCTGAACCTGGGTCCTAAGGAGTTCCTCCTTTTTTCCTCCCAGAAGCTTTGTAGGTTGGGCATGTGCATTTCGGCCTGCGATCTGTCGTGAATTAAATTCGTTAGGGTGCGATGTTGGAATCGGAGTTCTCTTTTTTCCATATGGATGTCTGACTTTTCTTGTGCTTTTTGTCGAAATGACTATCCTTCGTCTTCTTCCACTGTATTAATTTTGCAGTGGTGTCGGACTCAGGTTCAGTTGTCTATATATGTGGGACCCCCCCATAGACGTCATAGACTTCGACCTCTCCTAGAGCTTGCCAAAATCAGGCTGGGTGCGGTTAGCACACACGTTTAGGGACTGAGCTGAAGGCTGCTCTCTGTATGCTTTTGTGTGTCACAGCCTCTCTGCAAAGAAGCTGTTCAGTACACACACCCACGTGCAGACACTTAGCATAAGAATATATATACACTTAGATATTTTTATTTGGAGATAATTTGAGACTTAGGGAAAGGTTGCAAGAATAGTCCGAAGAATTTCTGGATATCCTTCACCCAGATTTCCCAAACATGAATATTGGGCCACGTTTATTTCTTTATTTTCCTGTCTTTGGTGTGCAAGTATATGTGTGTGTGTGTGTGTGTGTGTGTAATATAATTTTTTCCTCGAACTGTTGAAGAGTTTAGTTGTGGGAATAATACCCCCCCTTTTTTTTAAGATTTTATTTATTTATTTGACAGACAGAGATCACAAGTAGGCAGAGAGGCAGGAACAGAGAGAGAGAGGAGGGAGCAGGCTCCCCACGGAGCAGAGATCCCAATGCAGGGCTCAATCCCAGGACCCTGGAATCATGACCTGAGCCGAAGGCAGAGGCTTTAACCCACTGAGCCACCCAGGCGCCCCTCATAATACCCCTTTAATCCTAATTACTGCATCCAGTTCATTTCCTGTGTGCTTAAGTGCTACTTGGATGAGTGCCTTTTCTCCCCTCTTCATATTAAAGGTGTTAATCGTTCCATTTGAATACAGTTTGGTTGGCTGGTTTCTGCTTATAATGATCATATATGTTTTCTAAATGAGTACATTCATTAGGACAGTTACAAATTGTGACAAGGGTCGGTAATTTGTTAGTTAATTAGAAAGTTGCTTAGCGAGGGTCGTAATAAAAATGGATACATTCCAGGCATTCCTTGAAACGTTTGTTTGTTTGACGATTTTATTTATTTGAGAAAGAGGATGAGCAGGAGGAGAGGCAGAGGGAGGGGGAGAAGCAGGCTCCCCACTGAGCAGGGAGCCCAATGTGGGGCTCGAACCCAGGACATTGAGATCATCAGCTGAGCCACCCAGACGTCCTGTGACACTTGGTTGTACTCTGAGACCTCTAACATTGAATATATTCACTTAGCAGTCTCCTGCTGTGGGGCTGGTGGTTTGGGTTTAGTTCTGGTTAATCCCTTAAGGAGAGTTAGGGAGACAGAACTTGATGTGGACATGGCTGCATTATGAGCAGGGTTGTTCGGGGAGGGACTGGTACCTGGATTCTCGTGGTGAGCTCTTTCTAAAGGGTCGCAGTTCTAAATTCCACTCGAGTAGGACTCTTCTCGCTGACCTTCACTGTCCTGGTTTATGGCTACACCTGACAGTTTCCCTTCTGTCTGTAAGGCAAGACAAGTATCGTCATGGCCCAGGGGCTTATTTCTAGCACATCTGAGTTGGCTTCTGGAATTGTCTGCGTCTCCTCTGAAAACTATGCCTGCTGTTTGCGTCATCCTACTTAGTTTAAATCCTGATTGTATATTTGGCCAAAAATATAAAAAGTCATTAAAATATTCAAACTGTGGGATGTCTGGGTGGCTCAGTCAGTTAAGCATCTGCCTGCGGCTCAGGTCATGTTCCCAGGGCCCTGGGATTGAGCCCCGCACCAGGCTCCCTGCTCAGTGGGGAGTCTCCTTCTCCCTCTGCCTGTCTCTGTCTCTCTCCCTCTCTCTAACAAATAAATAAAAATATTTTTAAAAAAATATTCAAACTGTGTTGCTTAGAACATTAGTCCTAAGGCAGTATTAGAAAAAAAGAATTAGTTCTGAGGGTCAAGTTTTGATAAAATATCCCCTTGGAGATTTGCATTGTCCATCAGCCAGGGAGAGTGTCTGTGACATTCTCTGGAAATACAGTCTTTGTGGATAAACCCCTCATACCTGTGCACACTTTGTGTCCTGAGAGCATTTTTTAAGGCCAGAAGAATAAATGAATACCTTAATTATGTTTATCTGTTGGCTGCCTGTATGGTTAAGCCCTAGCTAAGTAGGAAGTTAAACAAATGGCCTAATACAGTTAATGTGAGGCATTAAAGTTAGAGCTTTTTCTTCATCTTTTCTTGTTGAATTATCGAGTGTGTCTCGAGGCATCAGTGCCCCCGGCAGAGTCACACTGTCCCTGCTGGGACCCTCTCAGCCAGGGTGGTGAGGTTGGGAGGGGGTGAGGCTTGAAAGGGAGAGGAGGAGATGTAGAACGTGTAGGTCTCTCGTTACCCATTCTGGGTGGTTCCAAAGAAACTTTTTGTTTCGGTAGACGGTCTATCAGAATTCTGTGCATCGTGTGTTAGAAAAATTGCACATTGAAATCCAAAACTTTTTTCTTGGAATTTCACTTTTAATTCTAATCAGTCATGTGCTCTCTCTCTCTCTGAACAAGACTAGATCAGTGTGAAACATAAAGGATATTTTTCTGAGACTAGTATATATATATTTGGGTATATGTGTATATATATATATATATATATATATATATATATATAAATGTGTAGGATACAGAGCATCCTTAGGCATGTTAAATTCTAGGTTTTTTATGTTTTTAAATTGTTTTAAATTCTGAGGGTTTTTTTTGTTTTTTGTTTTTTGTTTTTTTTTGAGAGAGAGCAAGTGCAGACAGGAGCAGAGGGAGAGGGAAAGAGAGAATCTCAGGCCAACTTTGCATTGAGCTGGGAGCCTGACGGGGGGCAGGATCCCAGGAGCCTGAGATCATGACCTGAGCCAAAATCAAGAGTCAGCTCAGGTGTCCCAAGGCACATTAAATTCTAATAGATCCTTTTGAGGCAGAGGTGTGGGCTGGGATAACCTGACTCACTCCCAGAGTCAGGCGTGTTTCTCCCAATCTCACCTACTCCATGCTAGGATATGGAGCGGTGTTGGAGACAGCAGAGTTAGTGACCGGGGATGTGTGTCTTCTAATTTTGGGGTGTATGCATTTCCTGTCTCTACTTGGTGTGTCACTTCGACCTCCCAGCAGGAGCTAATGAGAGATTGCAGGAGCGTTCTGCCTTTTTCCAAAATGCCATCGATATTTTCTCATTAACATTCATACATCCCAGCTGGGGCATTTAAAGACCCAAGGCTGGAAAAGCAGTGACATCTCCAGCGTAATTAGCGCGAAGGCCAGCTCCGGCACCGAGCGCGAACACGTCAGCCCTCAGCCTTTCCCGCAGGCAGTTTCAGGCCATCGGTGAGCAGAGTGAGTCTGTGACAGGTGTGAATGGTGCTGATCTGTGGGGAGGGTCAGGCACACGTGAGCCCCCCGTGTCCTGCTGATATTTCCAGATGAGGATGAACGTGAACTAACTGCGGTTTTTCTCGTTAAATCCAGAAAGTGCTGTTCTCTCTGGGGGGATCCTTTCTGTATTACGCTGACCGCTTCAAGCTCTATAGTGCCTTCTGCGCCAGCCACACGAAGGTCCCCAAGGTGCTGGTGAAAGGTAGGCGGGTGAGGACTGGGTGGCGGGTGAGGACTGGGTGGCGGGTGGGTGTATCTGGTGTAATTCACATCGCTATGGCTGGCAGCGCCAGGGGCGTTTGGACAGAGATCCAGGAGTCATGCCAGATAGTTCCTCAAATAAGGGTACTGAGAAGTGACATGCACGACTGTCTTTTTTTTTTTTTTTTTTAAAGTAAACTCTGTGCCCATCACGGGGTTCAGACTCACAACCTCTGAGATAGGGAGTTGTACACTCTACTGACTGGGCCAGACACGCACCCTGACATCTTGAACTAGCCGTCTTGTCAATAATTAATTAATTAACTAATTAATTTTTAAAAGATTTGAAAGAGGAGCAGAGGGAGAGGGAGAAACAGATTCCCCCCTGAGCAGGGAGCCCAGTGCAGGACTCCATCCCAGGCTCCCTGGGTTGTGACCTGAGTGGAAGAGCCACCCCGGCACCCCTTGTCAGTTTTCTTGTAATGCAAGTTTTGACTAAGCTATCTGGGGCCAGAATTAAGGGGTCATTATGTTGCAATTATGCAAAAACAGGGGTGGGTGGGCTTTAGAAATTCCCTGCTTGATTCCTAATTTTCGCTCATTTCCTTATAACATTGCACACTTCATATATATTTTGGTGGCATTCCATCTTTCCCGCAACTTTTTTTTTTTTTTTTAAGATTTTATTTGATAGACCGAGAGAGAGCTCAAGCAGGGGGAGTGGGAGAGGGAGAAGCAGGCTCCCTCTAAACAGGGGGACCACATGGGCCGATCCTAGGACGCTGGGATCATGACCTGAGCTGAAGGCAGCTGCTTAACCGACTGAGCCCCCCAGGTGCCCCTTTCCGTCACCTACTTTTGTTGCTAGCTGTGTGATATTAAACACCCGCCCTCGACTTGCAGTTCTGTTTTGCCTAGAACAGAATAGGGTTTTAAATTGGCAGGGTCCTTTCCCTCAGTGTTCTGGAGAGATGATGGATCATTCTGAGAGCCTCCAGGAAGCTGTTTTGCTTCCCTAGTTCACATATGATGTTGGTGATAGGTAAATGGATTAAAAAACAAATAAACAAAAAATCCAGCCAGTTTCTCTGGGAAACAGTCTAACTAGTAGAAAGTTGGTTTGCAGAGACTCTCTGGAAATCAGCCTGCTTGGTCTTGATTTTGTTTTTGTTTTAAAGATTTTATTTATTTATTTGACAGACAGAGATCACAAGTAGGCAGAGAGGCAGGCAGAGAGAGAGGGAGAGAGGGAGAAGTAGGCTCCCCAGTAAGCAGAGAACCCGATTCCGAACTTGATCCCAGGACCCTGGGATCATGACCTGAGCCGAAGGCAGCAGCTTAACACACTGAGCCAGCCTGCTCGGTCTTAACACTTCCCTCTGGCCATCACACGCACAGCTCCTGATCCTGTCCCTGAGTACGCAAATAATTGATACATGTTATGCTTTCCTGCCAGAGAGAATGAGCTTGACTTATTTTAAAACCTATTAAGGAAATATTAGTACAATGCAGGACTGGATAACAGAAGAGCCTGCCCCCGATAATGATACTTCATGGCAGAGTCAGTTCATGCAACAGAATCTCCTCCAGCCCAGAAATCCAAAGGGCGCCTGGGAGTCTCCTTGTCCTGTTCTCTGGCCCAGACAGCGTCTTCACATGCGCCGTATTGGTCCTGTCGCTCTGTGCACACGTTTCTTTTTAAACTTCAACTGGACGCCAATGGGTAGGAGATCATTAATGTAACAACTTCAGGGCACTTTGCTCTGCTGTAAAATTATATATGCGTGACAGTCCTTAGAGCAATTTGTGTTCTTTTTAATCACTCAGTAGATTAAAGGCTTCCCCTATAGGTTTTTCTTAATTCAATAACATGGAGAGTTTTTTGCACCTGAAAAACATTATCGTGTCTTTCCGAATGATTCCATAAAACACGAGGCATGACCTACATTTTTCTAATGGCCAGATGTGCCAAGAGGGTGATGAGAACGCTTTGAGAACAGAAAGTACCCGACTCTGACTCTTAATGGGCTCACAGCGAGGCTGGATCGGAGGGACACTCCATTAGCTCACCAGGGGCTGAGAACCGTGCCCTCTTTAGTTCTGGCGTGACATGTGGTTGATGGCTTCAGTGCTCATGGCCGTATTTCTGGGCATGTGGACTGTGGATGGATTCCTGCGCCCCTGGCAGATGTGGACGCACACCGGGCCGTCCCACAGAAGCTACGGCGTCCCTGTGCGTCGGCTCAGGGCTGGGCCTCATTTCCCTGACACGTAGGCCATTCATTCCCAGTGTCCTTTTCTCTTCACACATTTCTTCTTTGAAAGGAAGAGAAATGGTGGCTGAACCCCAGGAGGCTGGTTCCTCTGAATGGTGCTTAACGAGGATGAAAAGACGGTGGTCTTTATGAAGCCGCCTTCCCCGTGATGGCTGTTTTAAAGATAGGATAATCATTTTACAATTCACGATGTCCTTTGACCCCGTCTTCTGGTCTTGGCTCACACTGCTTGTCCCCGGAGATGGAAATACATTTTTATCAGAAGCTTTTGAAAACACGTACGTAGGCCTGCTGTTGGGTCACTTGGACACGTTGGCCTTAAACCATGCCCCCCCCCTTTCTGGTACTTAGTCCCTTTTCCGTCCACCATTTCTTGCACCTGGAAAGCATTAATTAGCTTTGTCTTCCTAAGTCCCCACTGGTGGCCACCTCTCTGCTTCTCTAGGGACCCACAACTCCCCAGGGCTGCTTTTCAGCCCAGCTGGGACCCACAGAAAAACCGGGCTGGTGAGGGAAGGGCTCCCGGAGTTTTATGAGGTCAGGTGTACATTTCCCTGGGAGAGAACTCCGCAGTCCTGGGCAGGAGGGCCCGCCCTGCAGATGCTAAGAGTGGGTAGCCCTGAATTAACATAGAACAGATCTGAAAAGGCGTTCACTGTAGGAGGGCCAACCCTGCCCCACTTCCCAGAGCCCCCGAGCATGCTGCTTCTGGTTTGTGCTTTCTTTTTTCTTTTTCCCCCTCCTGTCTTTTTTCCAAAAAAAAAAAAAAAAAAAAAAAAAAAAAGGCCCTGCCAACAATGAAAGGCTTGAAAGAGACAGAGAAAACCAGGGTAAAGAGTGTTTTAAAAAATGCAGGCTTTCAGATACGGGAAACCAACGGATCCGAAGACAATGGCCATTGAAAAGATAGTTTGTTCCTTGCAGCTCCCACGAGGAAGGGGCATGACGTGCCCCATGGGGCCCCATGGGAAAGTGCCAGGGCCAGTTAGGAAGCAGAAGGAGCCGGGGGAAGACGTGGGCGACTTTACTGCGGTTGTTGGGAGAAGGCAGGAGCAAGGCACAGTGGGTGGATTTAGGATTGGGTCATTTCAGTGGACTCTGGGATATCGGGGCTGGCCCAGGTGGTTTGGTACCGGGCCTGAGTAGGGCAGGGCCCAGTGGCCCAGAGTGAGAGAGCCCACTAGAAGAGGTCAGGGGGTGGGGCTCCAGATTGCTTGGTTTGCATCTGAAAGGTGTGCTCCCAGGCCAGTCCTTTACCACCTCTAGGAACTGGAAGCCCTAGGAGGAGGGTTCTTAGTCCCAGAGTCTGTAAGGCCCCTGATGTCAAAATATCAGAATACAAAGTCGCTCTTAGTCCAAGGAGGCTTAACAGCAGCCCCTGAAAACCCGCAGTGTGTAGGATTCACAAACCCTGTGATCCCTTTACTCAAACCCTGCATTGCCCCCAAATAAATAAGGCTCTTCCAGTCGTCTCCCTGAGGCCCCCACCTTCCGTCTCCCCGCAGCCCACTCTCCACTCAGTTCTGGGGAAGGTGCCCCCAGAATAAGTGAGGGGTAGAGGGAGGAGGGGGGCATTTCGGGGTTCCGCCCCGACAGCCTGTGTTTCTCTCTTCCAGCCAAGACGGACCCGGCTTTCAAGGCGTTCTTAGACGCCCAGAACCCGAAACAGCAGCACTCGGCCACCCTCGAGTCTTACCTCATCAAGCCCATCCAGAGGATCCTCAAGTACCCACTTCTGCTGAAGGAGCTCTTCGCCCTGACGGACGCGGAGAGCGAGGAGCACTACCATCTGGACGGTGAGCCCCGGGCCCCGAGCTCCGCCCCCCTCGCGCGAGTCTCCAGCGAGGAGCCTCGAGATCTAGCCTTTCCGTTTCCTGCCCGTTTTCTTCCAGTGGCCATCAAGACCATGAACAAGGTTGCAAGTCATATCAATGAAATGCAGAAAATTCATGAGGAATTTGGGGCTGTGTTCGACCAGCTCATTGCAGAGCAGACTGGTGAGAAGAAAGAGGTAAGGACACCTGCTTCTCAGGACTCCCAGCAGCAAAGCTGGGTTGGTTTCACTGTTGTTGGTTTTTTTGTTTGTTTGTTTTTTTTGAAGGTGTTATTTGTAAGTAAAATGGTTACGAAGCTATGGTTTCTGTTGGTGGAACTTTTGTCGTTTATTCAAGGCTGCAGGTGGATTTTTTTCCTGAGCTGAATTATTTCCTGATAGAGGAACTGTGTTTCTGTGTCTCACCGCTTCCCCCTCGGGACCTCTGGTTCTGTTCAGTGTGAGCTTGAACTTCCAGACATAGCTGGGGCCGCTTCTACAAGCACCGGAAAAGGTCAAAGCTACATCCCTGGAAATTAGAACAAGGCTTGGCATATAGTAGGTGCTCAGTCAATATTTGCTGAATGAGTGACCGTTTCCAATAACTTCCAGAAATCTTTTTTTTTCTTTTCAAGTCTTACCTAAAAACCTACTTAGAAGAAACAGTGACAGGAACGATACACTTGAGAAAAACTTAGAGCCAACCCTGAGTAGTGCCCGAGTCAATGAGAAGACGTCCCAGGACCCTGGGATCGTGACCTGAGCGAATAAAAGTTCTGCTAATACTGAGATGACTCCGAGGGCAAGGCATAGTACCTGGTAACATTCCTCACTGCCTCTGGACATTCAACTGGAGTATGCTCCTCGGGTTTTGCTTTCTGCCTTTAAAGAAAAACTAAAGGAGAAAAGCCAGGCGGAGACCAAGCAGAAAACACTCCTGCTGGGGTAAAGGGGGAGAGTTAAAGGCGAGGGAGTGGGGGATGCTTGATTGTTTAGTCCAGCTGAGAGAAGAATGGCCTCGTCTTCAAGGTATACAGGGTTCCCATCCAGGCTCATTTTTATGTCCTCAGGGAAGCAAAACAAGTTTTCAGACTGCTCCAAGATAGTTTTCAGAGACAGCTAAAATCTTGGCATCTCCTCTAGACATAAGATCGAACACATATTAAGAAATTTATTTTACTCCCTCTCTGGAGGGAGCCAGGCAGATGTCCTAAGGGTTTGTTGGAAAGGTGGGAACCGCACAGGTATGTTTATGAAGGGAAGAAATATGGCGAGGGTTTGTGAACGGAGGCACGCTGGTTTCTCCCCAGTGGGAGGAAGTCGGTCAGGTCGGTGCCTGACCGGACATCCGCCGTCTGCACCTTGTAGAGAGTTTCTGGAGGTGCCCAGATGCCGTGTGGAGGGCTGGGCCTTCAGGCCTGGGAGGGTGTCCTCCAGAGGACGCGTCATTCTCTGCGGACGCACGATTTATTTTTTTCTGCTGCTGTGGCAGGCAGAACACAAAGTCTGCTCTCAGTCTACCTGACAGATGCTTTCATCAGCCAAGGAGGGCGGGAAAGGTGGGCGCTACGCCTCTGGAAAGGTGGCTGGAGAGCTCCGGATGGAGTTCTCATTTTATAAAACTTCTGTGAGAAGAAGAACATGGGATGCTTCTGAAAGGGCAAAACAACAGAAACAGGCAAGAAGCAAAAAAAAAAGACCATTCTCCATCTCAAAACAAAGAACTTAACCACTCTTCATGTTTGGGTGTTTATTTTGATTAAAAAGTTATATATCCACATATGCTTGAAAGTTATAGTATACCTTGTTTTTTTATGTTATTTTATTCAAAAGAATCACTTAAATTATTGTGTAATAGTTCATTGTGTGGCTGAACAATGATTAATTCCGATCGTTGGGTAATTCTCTTGGCTTCATTTATTGACTACGATGAGTCATCCTGCAAACATTTTTTGTCCTAACACTTCTCCCTCCTGTATTTTAGTTTTTTTCCTTTTGATAGAAGTGAATTTTGTTGAGTCTTGGAAATGAACATTTTCATTTTATTTCATGATACTGTTCATTATCTGCCAAACTCGTTTCTGGATTTGAATGACCTTGGGAGCAAAGGGCCATTATGCTAAAGACTAGAAGATGATGTGCACGGTGGATTGCAAAGCATTGAGAAAAAAAGATGAATATGGTTCAAAAGTCAGGAACTGTAAAAGGGACACGGCTTTGGTGAAACTGCCCATTCTCTGAAATGAAATTCTGACCGTCAAGCGAGAAATCTTTCCAGCAAGGAACAAAGAGACCAAGTGCTATACAAACTAGCCTCCTGTGAGCTGAAATTTTGTAAAAAGAAATGTGCAAAAATTGGAAGGAGGGACTTTTGACTGCCTACCAGTGTTAAAAGGAAAATCCTATCTCAGTATTCTGACGACCAGAGCCCAGAAAGATCGAGGCTTGGAAAAAGATGCGGAACACGGCAACAGGAGATTGTGTTTTCACACCGTAAGAAGAATAAGGAAGAAATAGGTCCCCAAGGGGGGCGGGGCAGAGGCATCACAGCCAAAGACGATTGATCTCTCAGGCAGAAGGACTTAGTTTCCACGCAGTCCCTCTTTGAGAATGGTCTTGCAGCCGGAAAGGATAGAACGTCTTGATTTCACAAACACAAAACCCCGGGGAGAATGGCTTCCAGGGAACTAGTGCGCAGGTCAGTTACAGTTCTGTCACACTGCTTGCAGCGTAAGTTGGAACAATCATGGAAACCTGGAGGTAGGCAGGTCACGTGTCCAGATTTTCACAAAGGTGATTCCTGATCATTGTAGTTCCCTTTTAATGGCAATATCCAGTAAAAACCTAGAATGGATATATGAATGGTGTGTAAACAGTTACAGATAGGAACAGTTGAAACGGTTGAAACGGTAACATTCCAGGGATGGCGGTACCTGATCTCTCATCAGCCAACTTCCCTGCAGGCAGATACGTTCGCAGAGAACAAAGCGGGTTAGGAAACACCGTGTGATGAAGCTAGGCCTTCAACCTGCTAGTCCGTGGCAAACCCTGGGGAGCTAGACTGGATTGCACAGATCATTCCTTTTGCTTAGGTAGGAGGAGAAAAGGCCTCAAAAAAGAAGGGTTCAAAAGACCTGGTATAGCAGGGCATCCCAGACCCCTAAGCAGAACTTAGTCTTCGGTTTGGGCAGAAGATTCAACAGTCTGTGGAAGACCACGGGAAGGCACTGTTGGCGGGAAGGGTGGCCCTGGCCCCTTCTTTCGTTTGCATGTGGAAACTTGAGGGAAACCATGTGGGCTGGAACGGGATCAGTCCATTGTTAGAAGGAAACAAACAACATCTTCCCATGCCCTACAACAAACACAGGTGTGTTCTATTGAACACAACTAGGCTTAGGCATGCCCTTTCCACAGCTGGAAGGGGGAGCTCACTCAGGAGGGCTGGTGGAAACTTGTTAAGCCAAGCGCATGGCCCAGGGCCCGGTGACCAAGCCCAGAGTCATCAGGGATTTGCCTGGTCGAGTGGGAGGTGCTCGAAAAATCACACAGCAGACCCAGAATTTGTGTTGGAAGGAAGAAGTAGAGTTTGGATAAACATCTGCTCTAGTGACCTTTTCATGACTTTTAAAGACTCACCGCTAAGCCTGGGGCCCAGAATGGTGGTACTGGGAAGCTGACTTCTGTGTATAGTAAGCACCCCATGTGGATGCTTGGGGCACGGGTGGTAGAGATGTTACAGTTTCCTTAGCTGATACTGTCCTGGAAGGTTGGTTGGCTGGTTATTTTCTATGTCCGGGCAAACTAATACAATGGCTGAACTTTTTTTTTTTTTTTAACCCTTGGCTATCCTGCTAATAACACAGGTCAGTAATAGAGTAATTAAAAGCCTAACGACTCATCAGTCACGACAAGGATGGCAACACCAGTGCACTTTGTACTGCTGGAGCCACGTGGCCAGCATCGGATGGTGTCTGGCGTGATGCCTCAGGAGGGGCACTGCCAAGTGGCCCTGGGTTCGTTGGAGGGCTGCTCGGTCGCCAGGGTATCTAGAAACCCCATCAGGGCATATGCAGCAGAACGACCCAGATCCTTGTGCCTTTTAGAACCTCAACATCAAAGTTTAATATCTGAAATGCTGTGTTGAGCTTGATTCCTGCGACTGCAGAGCCTACCAATCACTTACCGTATTTACCAGTGGGTGGACCACGGTCTCTGATGATTACAGAGCCTTGTTCTCTGATGTGGTTGCCCTGAGAGCAGGTCAGAGACCAGATGATCCCCCCAATGGCAAGTGGGCTGCTGAGTAGGGAGAAGGAGGAGACGTGGGCCCTGGGCTCCGGAGAGAAAGACAGACGGGGCTGTTGAGAGACATAGGCACTGGGTTACTATGCAGGCGTGTCTGGATGGCTTTCCAGAAGGACTCACCGGGACAGGCTGGCCACCGGACCTTATGGTTTCTGTGGATCCCAGAGCACAGGCTGCACACACTCAGTTGGCTTCTCTCTCCCTCCTCAAAAGTGAAACAAAATCTTTAGACAGAGCTGGAAGAAGAAAAAAATAATCGATTCCACTGCTTCCTGGAAAAAACTGTGGCTCCGAGGGGATTTAAACTCCCAGGCGGAAAGGCCTGGTTTTCTGGGGTGGATCTCAGTGATGGACGGCTGCTCGCTTCTTCTTCGGAAACTCTCTCCGTTTGAACACAGACCGATGCCGATTTCGGAGACGAGTTTTGGCAGATTTACTGTGTGTGAATTTGGGGGCGGACCCGGTTTCTCTACCTCTTTGCCATTTTATTCTTGAAATTCTTGTAGACAAATGTGGGATAAAGGAGAAAAGATAGTGATCAGATGTTTTTAAGGACAATGTTTTCATGAAGTAAGATTGACATCAGCCTGCCAGATTTGAAAACGTGAAAATCGGTCTGTTTCTGCAGCACCCGGTAAGGTTTGCCTTGTCCCTGTTTTTCAGGTTGCAGACCTGAGCATGGGGGACCTGCTTTTGCACACCACAGTGATATGGCCAAACCCGCCAGCCTCCCTGGGAAAGTGGAAAAAAGAGCCAGAATTGGCAGCCTTTGGTACGTATCAGAACAGGGTTGGGGCATCTGGGTGGCTCGTCAGTTAAGCATCTGACTCTTGATTTTGGCTCAGGTCATGATCTCAGTGTTGTGAGATTGAGCCCTGTGTTGGGTATGGAGCCTGCTTAAGATTTTCTCCCTCTCTCTCTGCCCCTCCCTGCTTGCTTTCTCTCTCTCTCAAAAACAAAATAATAATAATAATAACAACAACAACAGGGTTGGTAGGGGGTAGCACAGAGAGGGAAGCTGGGCTTACTTTGCAAAATAAGAACATTTCTTTCTCAAGACCCAGTTTATTAACGTTAACTTCATTTCAGTTATCTGAATCGGTCTCCTGCCCCGGCCACTAGCGTGTCCAAAATAGTGAATGAAAACTTCCAGGTCCACATGGCCAGTGTGACCACCCCGTCCCATAGGAGGGAGGGAATGGCCTTGCCGAGCCTGCCTCGCGAATCACCATGTAGTCAGGGAAAGGTTTTGTTGTTGTCCTCACTGCTCAGAATCTTTTTAAAATAATGGGTTAATAATAATGTTATTAATAATAATTAATAATAAGGAAAACTTGTGTGAGACATGAAGACAACACTGCCTAGTTCTGAGAGATCTGAGCTCTTTCCTGGTCTCTCTGATTCCGCCGTGTAGGTGATATTGGGATTCAGGCAGTCGGTTCGCAGCTGGTTTGTTGGGGCAACACTGGGGCGCCTTGATCACTCGTGAGCTGCTTCTCAGTTGTGTGACTACTTCAAGCCAAAGCAGAGATGCTTGTGGATGATTTATTTTTTAATAAACTAGCTAGGCATTTTGAGACAGAAAACTATGGGAATTGCGTGTGTAAAATTCTTCTATGGGACCTGGTTCTGTTTTACATCATGTATTCTGAGAAGACTCTTTGGTTAGGCACTCGATATAAGGGAAATCTAGTATTTTCCATTCTCTTACCTTACCTTGTGTTTCTAGGGAAAAGGGATGGTTGCTCATTGCTTCTTTAATGGAACACATTTTTATTTTCTTTCCCTCACGATGTGAACGGAGTATCCCCAAATGGAACATCCTTGTGGTGTTAAAGTCAGAGTGTTGGAAATCAAGACTGTCGAACTTCCCGTTAGCCCACCCAAGGCTTCGCTGAAAAGCTTAGTGACGTTCCTAACAGTTCCAAAGAGCCGCTAGAGTTGCTGATGCCATTTCCTTAAAAATAACGAAGATGGATAGACGTGTGCAGGGAAAGCGCGTGACCAGATAGGACATACAAGAAAGGATTGGGATATTGTAACATGTTGGTCGTTTTTGATGGGCGGCTGCTTTCGGTGGGGCTAGGGATAGATTTGTCACCCTGCCCCTGCCACACGTTACCAGTTGTGTCTCTTATATTGTCTTTTCTTCTTGGAAGGGCTGGGAGCTTTCAGATGCTTCGTGGTAGGTGGCTTCTGGGAAGTAGGATTCCGAAGTAAATGACCCAAACCGTCTATCTTCTGGTTTCTGATTCTGGGTTACTGAAGAATGGTTCCAGAGTTCCACACTGGAATTTTTCATGACTGTCTCCTGAATTGTACAGATTTCCTGTGGTTAGAAATAAACAGATTTAGGGGTGCCTGGGTGGCTTATACAGCCTTTGGCTCAGGTCATGATCCTGGGGTCGTGGGATCGAGCCCCACATCGGGCTCCCTCCTCAGCGGGAAGCCTGCTTCTCCCTCTCCCCGTTTGTGCTCTCTCTCAATTAAATACATAAAATCTTTTTTTTTTCTTTTTAAAGAAATAAAGAGATTTAAAAGAAGAAAAAATTTGGAAGAAAGGAGGGGTCGACCAACTTTTTCTGTGAAGGCCACGTAGTAAATACTTTCAGGTTCAAGGGCCACGAGGCCATGTGCAGTCAGAGGCAGACAACATATAACCAAGTGGACTTCTGTGTTCACAGGCTGTTCCCAATGGGCCACGGGCCCCAGTCTGCCAACCAGTGGTACAAAGAGTTCCAGAAATGCTGGTTTTGAGGTTTGGGGTTTTACTTGGCTGCTTGCTGCCTAGGCTCTGATAGAGAACAGTGCGCGTTTCACTCTGCGTCACTCTGTTCCCTGCCCCACGGGCTGCTTCCTGGGGTTGGGAGGGTGGGCTGGCTCCCCAGATGGGAGCCCCCAACCCCTGTGCTGGGTGTGAATGGAAGCCGCAGCCCCCAGGCCCTGATCGGTGGTCACACTGCCAGTGGGTCCCACGGGCACCACAGTTAGCGAGGTGAGACGCTCCCGAGGCTCTAGGAGAAGTGGGAAGGATTCAAGCTAGGGTTGTGAGTAAGGGCAGATCGTCCTCACCATGATGAGATGAAATTCTTCGTGGGTTCCCAGTCCATAAAGGTGCCACGTTGGGCCGTTATGGTGGCATGAACAGAGCCTTGGAAACGCCCTTTGAAATCTGGAGTTGTTGTAAGGGAAGCAGATTACCATGGAACCGGCAGCTTTGGGGTTAAAATGTAGTTGTCTCTTGTTTTGATTTAAATCTCTAATCTCAGGAAACAGTGCAGCTTTCTTCTGCAACTGGAATCGATGTATTACGCTCCTAGCACCTTGATATTTGCTTCCAGGACAGCTCATCTGAACTGAATGTTGATCATCATCTCAAAAAAGAAAAAGAGTTTGTCTAGGCTTCCACCTTTTTGGGTATTAGATGATCACCTTCGGGGTGTGGAGGGAGCGCTGGGGTGAGCAGGGGTGCTAGAGTTTTGACTGAGGTCCTGTCTATGACATCAGGACAACACTTGCAGTCAGTTGAGTGAGAATAGCCCCAGGGGGCCAGACAGAGCTTAAGGAGGAGGTGGTTGTAACCCCAGCTGAGGACCACGGTGGCCCTACCACTGTGATCCAAGATGGCTGAGGTCAAGGTCAACTGAGGCAGGCCCGCCGCCTTTTTGGAACCATGGTGGCCACCCCCATTAAGCTGTGGTCCAAGGGATGTGGTGGGTCTTTTGAGACTCAGGTCACTGGACACCCTCTCTCAGGGAGTTCCCTCAGTTTTAAAGGACATGTTGTCCTGGCCATAGTGAGTTCTGCAGGCTTCCTGGTGAGCACACAGGACCTCTTCAGGTACTGGGCTCAGCCTCTGTGCAGAGTTGGTGCAGCCTCCTTGGCCAGTGGGAAATTGGGAGAGGGCGCCTCTCAGTTCATCCTCTGGGATTCTTAAGGGGGCCCAGATACGGGGAGCATGAAGGGCCAGGGTCGATCCAGACTCAGTGGCTAGAGTTGGTTTCTTCACACCTTCAGGTTCTTTTCTGCAGGGGAGGTGAGGAGGCTGACCAATCCTAAAGCAGATGGAAAATGAACCAGACACTTCGGGTTGGTCTCCAGAGGGCCTGGGAGCCTGCCCCACCCTATCCCAAGGAAAAATTTGCTGAACATTTATTCCCTTTGTAGTTCTGGGTCTGGTACACCAGGCGTGCCCCCTCCAGCTGCCATGGGACTGATGGGGCTCCGGCTCTGCCTTGGGCCGGGGCGTGAAGGGGGTTGGAGTCCCTGCCACCCAGGGCCAAGGATGGGCTCGCTCTGCTTCTAGTCCTCTGGGCGCCGCTTCTTCCTCCCCTGGAGCAGGGGTCAGAGTCACCGAGTGGTCACCGTGCTTAGCATTGTTCAAGGAATTCTATGGACTGAGCCTAACTATTGTGTCTCCCCCGTCCCCCAAACACTGGGAGAGTAAACCAACCTACTCCCTCTTTCTAAATGGCTTCCTGTGATTCAGTCTGTTTGGAGGAAGGGCACATGCATTCTGCTCCATAAGCCGATTTTTATTTCTTCGGGTCGGAAAGATGAATTCTGTCTCCCAAACTCTGAGCACTCTGTGCGTGTGTGTGTGTGGTATCAGCTTGTTTGGCGTGTGTCTATGTCACCGTAAACAACATCAGTGTCCTTGATGCTTGCCTGGTTTCCTCTAGCCGCTGACCTAGCACGTCTCTGTGAACTTGTGTATTGCTGGCATTTTTAAACTTGAGATGACACCATAGTAAAACGGCGTTTAATCTGAAAGTTTCCAGTGGGGCGGGAGGGTTTTTTCCATTTATTTGGGCTTTCTGTGTTTTTATGGAACCTGGAAAGTGCCGTCTCAGTAGGCTTGGTGAACGGTTGGAAGGTGGGGTCGGCGTGGGCTCGGCTCACTGCCTTCTCCCGAGCTGTAGTGTCGGTAACCCCACATTAGCGGGGTTCAGGGGAAAGCCCCACCCATGACGTGCTGTAACCGCCTGTGTCTTTTTTTTTTTTTTTTTTCCCCAGTCTTCAAAACTGCTGTGGTCCTTGTATATAAAGATGGCTCCAAACAGAAGAAGAAACTTGTAAGAATCTTACTTCCCCCTTGGATGAAAGGATTTCCTTTTCTATCCGTGTCTCAATTCTGCTTGCATAGTGATCATCCTACGCCTTTGCCAGACACCAGCCTCTGAGATTTTTTTGCCTTTTTTTTTTTTTAAACTTTTTAAACACGTTTGAAGTGTTGCTACGGACTGGAGGAAATTGCCCATCCTGCCTTCTGTCTGGCGGACTCACACTGAAAGCAGGAAAGCGAATCGATATCAGGCCTGCCAAGACCAGAACCTTCCTGACACTTGTTTGCTTTATCCATTCTCCTTCCAGGGGTCCCTCTTCTCCTTCCCGTGTCTCTCTTTTACCTGGATCTGCTCAGCGAACTAATTTGCAGACCCCGTGCTAGCTTATCTAAACACTGCCTCTGGCTTTCTGCTGGATGAACCAAAGTGCCATAGGGCTGAGGTCCCCCCTCCCACCCCGGCCAAGTGTGGGGGTTCCAGTCTCACTGATCTGGGGCGGGCGTGGGGGGACCCCGTCCAGTCCGGGCCAGAACAGATGGTTCTCAGGCACCTCGTTTCTTCTCCTCCTGCAGGTAGGATCTCACAGGCTTTCAATTTATGAAGACTGGGACCCCTTCCGATTTCGGCACATGATCCCCACCGAAGCTCTGCAGGTTCGAGCTTTGGCGAGCGCAGGTAAACCCCGAAATGCGCGTGTCCGACGTGTGTGTGAATTGTTGGTCTGAACCCACGCTCTTGGTCGAACCACCCTACCATTGTTTTCCCTCCTATATTCAACTCTCCTTCCCCCACAGCCTCTCCCCTGCCTCTTGTTTACCCAGCCACTTACTAGCTATTGAATGAATGAATGACCCGAGTAAGTGGATGTGATGTCTCCAATACCGTTCCAAGGAATTCTAGTCATTCTGTTGTATACATTAATAACTACATCAACCGATGTCGGGGTGGCAGTGAGTCTCGTATTGCTGGAGAGAATCCTGGAGAGCATGAGCAAAGTCCATGTAAAATAAATCACTTGCTTTTTTAACCAGGAGACTGGAAAAGGCCACCAAAAGCACGAAAAAGCCATTAAATAAGTATTTGTGTGTGTGTGTGTGTGTGTGTGTGTGTGTGTGTGTGTGTGTAGCATTACAAATCTTTGTATTAGTCTGGAGGCCTTTGAAATGTCAGGCCTTTTCCTGCGATCCAAATAGCCATAAAGCAAGCTGTCGGACCGCAAGAATATACTTATTACTATAAATTAGACGATGCCTAAGCTCAACACCCATGAACGCCAGCAGGGTACCGACCAAGAGAAGGAATATTTTTGTGACTCGGCGGCCCCGTTCAGGGCCTAATTAAAGGCCATTGTGGGGAGGAGCTGTCAGCAGTCACTCGCTCTCCTGAGCACGCACACTCTGGAGGGAGCACCTTGGGGGTCAGGTGGAAACTCTCAGGCCAGCAGCCGTCTGGTTGGCCAGAGAGGCCGTGGAAGGGACCGCCACACATACACGGTAGATGCTATTTCTGTATCCTCTCTGGCATCCGATGTGTCCACTGTGTGGCTCATCTTTCTGCGTGTCACCTCACCGTAGACAACTTCAAATGCAAAATGCGCTTCGGACAAACGTATTCAGGATGATTGTTCGCCTGAGGAAGGTTTCTTCCTGACCGTCCAGTGCGGAGATTTGCCCTGGCGCGTTTTTACATAGCGATTTGATTTTCAAGACCCTGGACCTATTTTGCAATCTTGGGCTGCAGATTACCTAGTTCGTGTTTCCCGGTGCCTGGTTTATAGGATGGGAAGCTTACGTTTATAGCAAACGGCAGGCTTCTCAGCCAGAGATTTTCCGTTCATGGAGGACTAAATACACACAGAATTTAAATTCTGACAAGAAAGCCATCTTTGTGATATGCCATTCCATTCTCACTCTGCTTTTCATTCAAATCAGGTTTAAAACAATCAAGATAAAAGCTTGTTTTAACAGAGTTATAAAGACCAGCCAACATGTTTCTCGTTATGAGATACATTCTAGTAGATCTGAGAAGTCAGAACGTGCAATTGCTTGATTTTTTTATCTTCATTTGGGAAGACCGGTAGAAATTTTGGCAGATGAGCCCTGGTTGGGATGAAACAGTGTGGGCACAGTGAGGGTTTGTGGCCAGGGCTCTGACCACGGGGAGGGCCGAGACCTCCCCATGTGTGGTCTCGATGTTTGTAGTGATTGTTTCTTTCACAAACACTCTATTCAGGACCTAAAAGAATACGGTACTGCTGCATTGTAAGCGCAGAGATGAAAGCCAGCTGTTCTCCCCTTCTCAGCGTCCCGTTTTTGCTTCCCTCAGAATGGGTACCTTGGGGGTGTCGAGAAAGCAAAACCCCATTTGTTTGCAGGACCTGCTTGTCTAGGGCACTAGGCCTGGTGGCTCACAGGGAGGGCTCCCACCAGGGACATGTGGACCTGCCTCTCTAACGCTGGCCTGATCGAATCTGCCTTACGACTACTCGCTCAGCTGAAATGGTTCAGCCGAACAGGCTGTGCATTGAAAGGGAGCGGTTCTTGCAAGAGTGTGATGGGCTGATGGCCCTTTCAGACCACCGAGCTGGAGATTTCAGCACCTGGAAATCTTCCTTCACATTAAGCCTTTCACTTTTTCTCTCTAAGATGACAAGGAGGGTAGCAAAGTACCTTTGGCTTTCCAAGGCTCTACACTCTTGAATCTCACACTGAGGCTTAGAAAATGCTTTTGTAAAAATGCAAATAAATCTCTTTGAGACATGCCCTAATTCATCCTTATTCTGATTTGTCTAGATGCAGAAGCAAACGCTGTGTGTGAAATTGTCCATGTAAAATCTGAATCTGAAGGCAGGCCGGAGAGGGTCTTCCATCTCTGCTGCAGGTGAGCCTGGGGCCAGGACGGGCTGAGCTCGCTGCCCAGACGGGAGGGGTGTGATGGCTCGATGTTCCTCCCCCGCTCCGCGGTCTGTACGTCCCCCTGTGCGTCCCTAGATGCCGCGTGCTTTTTCTTGTACATTTCAGAAATGCGATAACACTTAAATAACACTAACATTAAATAACACTAATTAGGGGCGCCTGGGTGGCTCCCTCAGTTAGGCATCTATCTGCCTTAGGCTTGGGACATGATCGCAGAGTCCTGGGATGGAGCCCCGCGTCCGTCTTCCTACTCAGTGCTTCCCCCTCCGCCTCCCCCTCTCCCTACTCATGCTTGCTCTCTCTCTCTCTCTCAAATAAATAAATATTCAAAAATAAATAACACCACCTGGACACGTTAAACTGATTTTATCAGAACATAGGCAGTAACCTCGTTAACTTCATATCCTTCTAGAAGGAAGTAGGCATTTTCTTGTGCGTGCGATGTTCAAATGAGGGCTCTTTGCCCATAGTTACATTGGATGAGGCTGTCTTGTACTATTTTGTTTCGGTGCTGAGGTGTGTTTATACTGTATCATCTCTGAGATGAGGCAGATGGAGAACGAGTGGGGACGAGACGAGAGGGCGTGGGGTGTGCAGGTGCTACCTGGGTCCTGGTCACGCCAAGAAATTTCGGATGGGTGTTTGCCACAAGCTGCTCAGTTTGACCTACAGATCTCAGGAGGAAGCTGAGCTTGGAATATGGGCTTCTACTGAGGACTTCTTTTCCTTTCCTTTCCCCCACCCCCGGTCCTTCTCTCTCCTCCTCCTCCTCCATGAGAATTTGAGAATTTTTTTCAAATGCAGCAAGTTCTCCCTCCCTCCCTCTGTCTCTCTCTCGTTTTTTTTTTTTTTTTTTTTTGCCTAACAGTGTCAAAATGAATGGTCCCGATGGCCAGTGTCTGGTGTATTTGGCTTGTCATACGATCTACACTCAGGCTTTAAGCTGATCACGGGTACTCAGTGATTTACTCAGTACCTCCCCAGTACCCCACACCTCGGGTAGTAATATGCTGTAATTTCCCTACAGGGAAATCTGACAGAGTTGGAGCACCTGGGTGGCTCAGTCAGTTAAGCATCTGTCTTTGGCTCATGTCATGATCTTGGGGTCCTAGGATCGAGTCCCGCGTTGAGCTCCTTGCTCATCGGGGTGTCTGCTTCTCCCTCTGCTTATGCATGCGCTCTCTCTCACACACACAAATAAATAAATAAACTCTTTTTTAAAAATTAAAAAAAAAAGGAAATCTGATAGAATCAATGTTGTTGGGCTTATTAGCAATATGTTTTCATGTTACTACTACCGTCATAAGAAGGCCCATGAACCAAGTATGAACCGTGCTAAGCCCCTTTATGCGTTATGCGTTACTTCATTTAACCTTGGCTTGGGGGAGCCAAGGCTCCCGGAGGGGCCTTGGCCTAAAATATTAGAGTAAATGAACTCCGAGTTCAAACTCCGGGAGATCTGACTCCAGAGCCTCTGTTTCATGTATCTGCATCACCTGTCTATGTCAGTGACACATCAATGAAGAGCAGAATGTGGGAAGCTGCTGGGACTAGAACTGACACTTTTTTCACATGGTCCACATGTGGTTTGAGCACCATCTTTACCATTGGTGATTTGGTTGGTAAGGTCTTGGGGGGTCCGGTCCGCTGGGCCTGCTCCTAGAGAAGCCACGTTCGTCATTGATAAGGAATACCAGGGAGTGCTTACCTGGGGTGAAGATACCGAGAACTTCATGAGAAAAATGACTCTCCCCCCGGAAGTACTTTTTTATTGTGGGAATTAGGACTTGGGAAGGTTGTTCGATTCTCTGCAGTGTCGCTTTAATACGGACTTGGTGAAGTATGTCACAGGATATTTCACAGAAGGACAACTTAAGAGGGAGCTACAGGTGTTAGTTGGGACATCAGATTTGGGTCCTCGGCAGAGCTGAGAATCCTGTGGTTCAGTTGTCTGCAAAAGCATTTTAGGAAAAAAGGCTTTGCCATAAGTGTCAAGGGCAGAATCTGGCAATGTCTGGGTGCGGGACCCGTCTGCTCATGCATGGGCTGTCTACCCCACATTGGCTGCAGGAGATGAATCAAGGAGCGTGACGGGAAGGAAGTCCTTGTTCTCTATCACCAGTGAAGAAAAAAGCATAGAAACGAGTTGTGGCCTCATTCTCTATGACCTTTGGCCATCAAGGATGTTTGTTGGGCTGCACCGGATGGTATCAGAAGTTCCCCGTGTGTTCAGGACTTTGCCCCTAACACGTGTCCATCTTCTTTCTCCTTACAGCTCTCCAGAGAGCCGGAAAGACTTCCTGAAGGCTGTGCATTCAATCCTGCGCGATAAGCACAGAAGACAGCTCCTCAAAACCGAAAGCCTTCCCTCATCGCAGCAATACGTCCCTTTCGGAGGAAAAAGATTGTGTGCGCTCAAAGGGGCCAGGCCGGCCATGAGCCGGGCAGGTACTGTGGGGATTCCGACGTTCAAGATCCCCGTCACCCCCGCTCCACTGTAGAACTCCAGAGAGCTTGACGTTTTCGTCGAGCAAGAATTAGACGTGGCCTTGAGGGGGCTAATGTTGGAGTACAGCCCTTCCCTGGTGTGAGGTTCCTTGCCCATGCCTCCTTCCCAGCAGCTCCCTGGGTTTTCTGCCCTTCATTCATGCCTCTTCCCTCCCTCCAGCTTCCCTCTGCCACCCTCCTCCTCTTGGCTGGGGGCTCCTCTCTCATTCGCCACACCAGGAAGTGAGCGCATTCTCTTCCTGGAGGGCCTCTCTCAGCCTGCTTGCGGAATGGGAGTCGCTGCTTTGCATGGCAGCCATCTTTGTTTAGCCGAAAGCAGTGTGTCATGTCTCCGCAAGGTCGTGGCCCACCATTCTGAGAACATGGTGGCCTCGTAGTCTGGACACACGGCATTGCCTGTTCTCAGGAAGGATTCCATATTTGGTAGACCAGATGACACATCAGATATTTACCCTGGCCTTAGGCCAGCTACCCAATTTTCAGCTTCATTGTTAGTTTGGGGAAGGCTTGAGCTGCTACTAGTAAAGAGGAATGTAGAGTTTAAATGGTCCCAGAGTATATCGTCTCTAAGGACTGGAACTGTCACGGTGGAGCGGGAAGGAAGGAAGACCCATAGTTCCGTCTAGAAACAGCAGTAAAATATATCTAGGAAGAAAGATGTTTTCATAACCTAGATGTATTAATGACATCAAGATATTAATACTTTTATCACTCGTTTCTTAAGAGGCACCCCCCATTTTTCAGGGATGCCAATAAAAGAGGCTTCCTTTGCAATTGCCAAGAAGATTCTGACCTTTCCGCCTATCCTCAGTTGTGTTGAAGGGTCATGGATAGAACTGTGAATGGTTGGAGGTTTTTGTAGACGTAGCCTATATAGCTTGACAAGGGATATTACGTTCTTTAAGCACTTAAACTGAACTAATGTTGGGGCTTAGTTATCTTGAACCTGTTCTCCAATCAGTTGATAGATGTTTACTGAAAACCTAGTGCAGTGAATACCCAGCGTTCTGTTGGGTTCTCCAAGGTACCTGAAGCCTCGTATACCTCTGTATCCATAGTTTCTCATGGAGGCCTCATGTTAAGAAAGCTTCGCGGATCCCCTTATAAGCTCAAAACAGAGCATTTCTCCTTAGAATTGTCCCACCTAATCCTTTTACTTGCCAAGGGATGCTTAAATTAGGATTGAGAATACATGTCCCAATCTTAGGAAACCTGCCTGTCACTGGCCAGGTTTCAATTGTTACTCAAGGGACTTAAATTCAGAGCTGCATTTGCTTCGAAACTAAAGCCATTTTAGTCTGTAGGACCCTCAGAAGTTTTCCTGCTGACACCCCTTTGGAAAGAAACCCAAACCACACCTTACTCCATCATGAAAACCAAGAGAAACCCCCCATGTCAGCCTGTTGGCTTTGGCTGATTGGAAGATTTTCCGCACGATGGCTCATTTTTGGCTGAGGAATGTCTCTGCTATTCTGCTTTTGAAACTCCTCATTATCAGCGGGTTTTTTACGTTAGATGATTTAAAGATGGTGTGTGATTGGGTCAGCTAGCACTAGCCTGTCAGTTTTAACAGTGCACTGGAGATACTCAGACCAGAGATGGTCTCCCTGAACCCCAGAAGGCTGGCTGGGTTATTAAGTATCCTTTTAATAAGGGATAAATACTCAGGCTTCATTATGCGTTGTTACGAATACCCATGAAAAGCCCGATATCCTAACACAGGATTCAGTCCTGAAGTATCGCATGTTTGCCGATCACCCAATTAAAATTTCTTTTGTTCCAACATTTTCTTATGAAAAATTTCAGATATACCAGCTGAGAGAATCATACACATAGAGAACCTACCATCTATTCTATAATGGATATTTTTCTGTATGTTCCTTATGTATCTACCCATCTGTCATCCATCAGCTCCTGTTTTTGACACAGTCCAAAAATACAGACATCAACTCATTTCACCCCTAAACACTTCAGCATGAGGATCACGGGCGGATGTTTCCAAGGGCCCAGTTTTGCACTGAGGTAATTCCAATACAGTGATGGGAGAGAGCCAGTTTCCACTCTGGGGGTTTTGGAATAGAAATGACCGGAACGTCTGCTTCTTCCTAGTAGAGTAGACACAGTGGTTCTTTTTTTTTTTTTTTTTTTTTCCTTTGTTCCATTTTTTCTGGAGACCATTTTTCAGTTCCCTTCCTTGATCAAGAGGGATGTCCACTTGTTCCGTATTTTATGATGGTAGAGCACCCCAGAACCATGATGGCACCTCAGGGGTCCGAGGCAGAGGATGGCAGGAGTGGGAGCCCACGCACAGACCTGGGACCTGCTGGGTCTGATAGTCCCTGGGGGTACTCCTGTCACTGAAGCAGTTTAATGGTTTTCAGGGCTTAGGTTTCAGGAATGCTCCTCCTCCTTGGTGTCCAGGCTCTCCCCCTCCATTGGAAACCCCACATTGCATTGCACCTTCTCGGCTGCCTTCTCACACAGCCGCCATTTGACTAGTGAGGGAGAAGCAGCAGCCTTCCCCGTGTGTGTGTGTGTGTGTGTGTGTGTGTGTGTGTGTGGTGGGAATGTTCATTTGTCTGACTGGGTGGTGTCTTATGTGTTTGGAATAATTCTGGCTTCCTAGAAGGCAGGAGGGTGAAGGAATGAATTCAGAGATTTTTTTCTTAATTTGTAGTCACTTCGTGCAGCACTCTGAGGCTCGGTGGCATGCGTGTCCTCTGTTATGCACTTCTCAGGCCATCCAGGCACCGATATTTTAATTGCTTTGTAGGAGAGAAATCGGTGAGACACAGAATGCAGTCCAGGGGAACTAGAGCTCCCATCTGCGCAGCTTCACCGTGAACGTGGAGCTTCGGCAGAGAGAGGGCAGGGCGGTCGCTGGAGACTAGCTGTCGTGCCCGTAGCTAACTTCCCGTCCTCCAGAAATGAATGGTACATTTGGTTTTCCAGAAAGCAGTATAGCTTCTGCCCCCTTGACACATCATGGTGTTGTTTACAAAGACAGTGGAACTCTAGAAGCATTGTCCACCCTTACCAAAGAGCCATCCCAGCGAAGTGGCCCTGGGACGGCCCCTAGGGGTCCCCAGAGCACCATGCCGTGCGACATCATCAGGGTTGAGGGCACTAATCAATCCCAAGGTCGGTGGTCTCCTTGGGGGCAGCACAGGATAGAGAAATAGATTGTTGCAGAGGGAGGTGAAGACCCTTTTCCCCGTAACCAACACCCCTCCCCGTGTCCCCCTGTCCCTCACTCTGCCCTTTGGCCAGTTGCCGTGCCATCCTCCAAGTCCAGACACGTGTGTGAAGTAAAGACTAAGACTAGGACTGATGAAATCTGGATTTGAAGCCCTGAACGACATCAAGGCACTAAATGAATCCCATGTAGTTGTTCCTTTGTTTTCTTTGCTGTCTGCATTTCCTCGCAGGTAAAGCATGTGGGGGTTTTATTTTTATATTTTTGTGTGTGTGTGCAGTGTCTGCCCCAAGCAAGTCTCTTGGGAGAAGGAGACGGCGACTGGCTCGAAACAGGTTTACCATTGACTCTGACGCCATCTCGGCCAGCAGCCCGGAGAAAGAGTCCCAGCAGCCCCCCGGTGGCGGGGACACTGACCGGTGGGTCGAGGAACAGTTTGATCTTGCTCAGTACGAGGAGCAGGATGACATCAAGGAGACAGACATCCTCAGTGACGATGACGAGTTCTGCGAGTCCGTGAAGGGCGCCGCAGTGGACACAGACCTCCGGGAGCAGCTTCAGGCTGCTTCCATCAGTCAGCGGGAGAGAGGTCGGAGAGCCCTGGATAGTCACGCGTCCCGCATGACGCAGCTCAAGAAGCAAGCCGCCCTCTCGGGCATCAATGGAGGCCTGGAGAGCCCGGGCGAGGAAGTCATTTGGGTTAGGCGCGAAGACTTTGCCCCATCCAAGAAACTGAACACTGAGATCTGACTGTCCCTTTCCCCCTAGAGAGCGTGTGTAGATACCGCCCCCTCTCCCCGCCCCGCCTCCACTCTGCCCCCTTCCTGTCCCCGCGAGGAGGAGAATGTTCCCTTAGGTCGCACTCTTGCACACATGGCCTTGGCGGCTGACTCTTGTTCCGAAGCCACGTAGCCACCCAACGTCGTCATGTCTAGAGACATCAGAAAGAATTGCTCAGAATCCCAAATAAGCTTGAGTCCTATCTTCTGTATATTACTAAGGGCTTTTATTTATTCTCAACTAATCAGGGCCAGAAGAATTAAAAAATTAAAAAAAAAAAAAAAAAAAGATTCTACAGCACTGGAAAGCAAATGAACCCCCCTCCAGGAGTTTAAAGTATGTACACAGATTAGTCGAAGAGATAGCACACAAAAATAAAATAAATAAAATTTAATAAAACGAATAATAATAAAAGTCACTCTATCTGAAATCAGACCAGGAGCCATCTCTTAGTTGGGGAAACCACCTTCAAACACAAAAACGCCACAGAGCAACTGTACAGCGTCACAGTGTTCTTACTCCTTTTCCCTCTTCGATGTCTGAGAATATCTGTGTATTTTAAGAATGTGTGAGGAGACGGTGGAGATGTATGTTTTGATGAGCTGTTGTTTTTTCTTTCTTCTTTTTTTATTTCTCTCTTCTGTTTTGATCTATGGCTGGTCTTACTCGATGTCCATGTTGGAAGTTCTAGTTTTGCATAGAGTTGTAAAGACGCCAAACTCTTTGAGAAGAGATCCAAATTTATCACTTGAAAAAAAAAACACTATTTTTTGTATTTTACCTGAGGTGCAGAGGCACAAACAGATGAGAATTTTACAGTGTTAGTGTAACTGAGTCTTTAAAAAAAAAAAAAATGAGGATTTTACCTTTTACAGAGAGAATGAGGCATGGTGGTTTATATTTATATACAAAAGGCCAACGAGATGCTTAGGAGAAATTTTTTTTTTTCCAAGAAGAATATTTCTTTTTTTTTTTTTCTTTTTTCTTTTTTCTTTTTTTTAATGTTTGAATCTCTATCTGAAATGGGAGCTTGGCTGGGTTAAACATGACACCCGGATGGGCGTGTGTGTGTCTGTTGCACATGGCGGGGGAGGGGAGACTCCTTCTCAAGGGGTTGCCATGGTGATCATTGGTTTTCCCATTAAAGTTGCATCTTCATCCATAGATTACCTATCCCTTCCCTGACAGTCCATACCAAACCTCTTAACAAAACAGCCTCTTCAAAACCTTGCTTTGTCTTTCCTACTTTCTACCTGCCAACGAAACAGGGTAAACATGCTAAAAATCTCACATTCTAAACAGATTTCCAAATAGGAAGAACAAAAACAAGTTAAAGCACTTTCGATTTTTTTTTTTTTTGAACGGTTTATAGCTTTTTTTTTTTTCTTCCCATTTCACAATGTCCACTTCCTAAGAAGGGTTTAAATAATATGAAAACTTTCTTTCTGGGGAAAATATCTATTTGGTGTTTGACACATCAGTAGGTACTTTAAAGACCTGAATTTTATAGTAGCTTTAGGAATTATATTTTATAAAAATCAGTTATGACTTTATATTTCCAGACAATAGAGAGTTCAGAACATCACGCTTCTATGCCCCTGCTTGCTTTACCCGCTCTCTTACCTGATATCCCTCCCCTTTTTGGGTTTCCAGGGCTTTGAGCTTGATCTTTTGAAAGTTTTATTCTATTAAATTTTTGCTATATCTTCTGATTTTCTTAAAAAGCTTTAGAATGATTTCTATACCCTTTGTACCACTGCATTGTTCCATACCTCCAGTTCGATGGTGTCGGATGGAAAACTGAAGCGAAGACTTCTGATAAGTCACACTTCACTGATCCCAGTGCAACACTTCCGTCTGAAAAATGCTGGAAAGTCTGGTGCTTGGAGAGGGTGCCATTGTCTCTTGTACATAAGGTCACGACGTGTCTATGTCAAAAGTTCTTATATATTTCTTTTATAAGCTGAAAGAAGGTCTATTTTTATGTTTTTAGGTCTACGAATGGAACGTTGTAAATGCCTGTCAAACAATAAAAATACTGAAAAGTATCTGGACAGTCCTGTGCCTTTTTGGACGGGAGGATGGATACGGACCATTGGCGGGAAGGAGTTCTGTGAGAGGAAATTCTTGGGAATGCCTGTGTTGTTTTCTTTCCTTTCTCTAGATAATCATGAGCATCAAGGAAAAGCTGACTTGGTAGAGTGTAAAGATTTTATTTTTTTTTCCAAATTGAGGTATAATTGACCCGTACTATTGTGTTAGTTTCAGGAGGACGACATAATGATCTGCTGTTTGTATATAGTGCACAAGGGCCCCCACAGGCGTCCTCTGAACGTCTGTCCCCACACAGAGCTCTAGAGTTTTTTTTTCTTGTGATGAGAACCTTCAGAATCCACTCTCCCTGCTGCTTTCCAGTATGTTACGATGTTTTCACTGCAGTCTCCACGATGTGAATGACTCCCCCAGGACTTTTCCGTTTGTAACTGGAAATTGGTAGCTTTTGACCCGTGTGGCCCCTTCTGTCCCGTCTCTGGCAACCACCAGCCTGTTCTCTGTGTCCAGGAGCTTGGTTTTTGTTGGTTTGGGTTTGGGGAGTTGTTTGTCGATTCTCCATATAAGTGAGGTCCTATGGCATTTATCCCTTTTTGTCTGTAGAGCTTGAAGTTTTTTGTTTTTGTTTGTTTGTTTGTTTGTTTTAAGATTTTATTTATTTGTGAGAGAGAGCAGAAAGCGGGGAAGGGTGGGGGAAAGGGGCAGAGGGAGAAGGAGAAGCAGAGAGCCCGGTGCAGGACTGGATCCCAGGACCCTGGGATCATGATCTGAGCAAAGGCAGACACTCAACTGATTGAGCCCCCAGGTACCCTGAGCTTGAAGTTTTAACAACAACAACAACAAAAAGTCAGCATCTTGGTCCCTTTTCTTTTTCTTTTCTTTTCTTTTTTTTTTTAAGATTTATTTACTTATTTTTAGAGAGAAAGAGAGTGAGCAAGGGGAGGGGCAGAGGGAGAAGGAGAGAGCGCAACTTGACCTGACTCCCTGCTGAGTGCTTAGCCCAACAGGGGGCTCAATCCCACAACCCCGAGATCATGACTTGAGCCAGAATCAAGGGTCAGAGACTCAGCTGACTGAGCCACCCAGACGCCCCAGGATCTTGGTCTACTGATTTGAAGACTAGGAAGTGGCACATATACATATGTCTATATCCACACTGATCACTTTCCCAGTGCCCTGTGCCCCCCACCCCCACCCCGAGGGACAGGCTGAGAGGTGCCTGGGGAAGTACCGGGGCGGAGGGCAGAGCTGGGACTGGCCTGGGTGGGGGAGCTCTTGAGCCCATGGTCTGGCACCCCATTTTGTCACTGGGGGTCTGCTGTCTGGGTCTTCACGGAATCAACAAACGTAAATGCGGTCTTGGGCTTTCCCTTCCCTTTCAGGGTCTTGATCTCAGTCCCTTATGAACCTTACCCAGTCAGTTCACCCCCACCGGCACCTGCCCTCCAGGTGAACATGTGTTCTCCTGCCTGCCCGTGTGAGCTAGAAAGCTTCCCGCAGCAGCCGGTGAGCACCTGCTCGCCGTGTGGTCCCTGGACCAGCAGCGCCGGCCTGGACCCACGGGAGCTTGCGAGCCCTGCAGAAACTACCCCACCCAGACCTACCGGACCAGAACGTGCGTTGTAACACGATCCCAGGGGACCCCCTATGCGTGTTCATGTTTGAGGAGTGCTGGTTTGGCTGTATCCAAATGTTCTGATGTTGACCAAGGATTTGAAACACATTCTCAAAGTTTATTAGGGCTTGCCTGTTTCCATCCTTCAATTCAAGAAGCTTTCTTCTTTTTAAGATTTTATTTATTTATCTGAGAGAGCACAAGCAAGGGGGAGGGGCAGAGGGAGACGGACAGGCGGGCTCCCGGCTGAGCAGGGAGCCCCAAACGGGGCTCGATCCCAGGACCCAGAGACCCATGACCCGAGCGGAAGGCAGACGCTTAATGACTGAGCCACCCAGGCTCTCTGACCACATAGCTTTCACAAAACATTTACAAGAGTACCTGATTCCACCAACCCAAAGATTTCATTTTTATGAAGACAAGATGAAAAGGAAACTAGCGCTCAGCGTGGTCTTGCCGTGAAGCCTCATGCGGCTTCACCTGCCCCGGAAACCACACTCAGCATCTCGGCACCAAACCCCCAGAGCTTTGAACTGTGCGAGCGCCGAGCTTCATCTTGATTTATTGTGGGCGTCTGTGAGCAAGATGCATCCTATGGTAATCAGAAAGACTAGATTTTCCCTTACGAATTCATGGTAAGTGCTTCCTTGCGTTCCTACCTTTCAGCTTAAGAAAGCTTTCGCAGGAAAGCTCTGCTTGCAGAGAGCAGGGGAAACCTGCATGTACAATTTAAGACACAGAACCATTTCATTTTTTAAAAAGATATTATTTATTTATTAGAGAGAAGGAGCACGGGCAGGGGAAGAGAGAGAGAGACAAGCAGACTCCCCGCTGAGCAGGGTTTTCCCCCCATCCCCCCATCCACCCCACCCCCACTCTGTGACATGGAGCTCAATCCCAGGACCTTGAGACCATGACCTGAGCCGAGGGGGCTGTATGGGAGGGGGTGGGAGGTGAGGGCTATGTGTGCAGGGTGTGTTGGGGGCTGTGTGTGAGTCTGGGGCGGTGGGGGGTGCTGCAGGGGGAGTGGGGGGCTATGTGTGGGGGTTCATGTGTGGGTTTGTGGGAGTGTGGGAGGGTATGGGACTGAGGAGGGTATGTGAGAGGGTCTGTGTAGGGGCCTACGGGTGTAGGTGGGGAGGCTCTGTGTATGGTTGTCTTGAGGGGCAAGGGGAACAGTGTAGACAAGGTCTCAATTTTTCCCAGACTCTGTTGACACCCAACTTTTGCCCGAGTCTTATAGGCAATTCCGCTTCCCAGCTTGGCGCAAACCTATTCCGGCATAGGAAATCCCTGTAACAATCCCTCAGAAGACGGGGAGTAGGCAGGTAGGGAAGAGAGAGAAATGAAAATACAGAGAGAAAAAAAAAAATTCCTTTAAATACTCAAAAATCCACCCACTGATTCATAAAGTCGCGGCATCCTAGGCTTTTCTAAAAGATGTCAGTGTCTGAAGAAAGAACCAAGAATATTCAAAACACAAATCATGACCGTGTAGGATTCTGTGAAGAGGATGGAGCTGTTGGGAAGGGGCTGTCTGCTTGCTGAAGCTGTGTCAGAACCCCCTGCCATCCCAACACATCCCTGGGATCACTTTGTTTCCGTCGTCCTCCCTGGTCACCTCCTGTCCCCTCCCTCAGTATCCAAGAACGCACTGTGCGTTAGGCCTCCTACACCGACAATGGATTATTCTGGTCTCTTCTGTCCTTCCTGTGTAGATGCAAATAAGTTGTCTCTGTCGGAAGGCAGTGTCTCGTCACCCATGTCCACGCCTCAACCACGTGCTCGGTGTAAAGTGATAAATCAGACAAATCTGCAGATCTCCTTGTCCGTGCTGTCGAGAGCGGACTCTTCTACGGGCTGCTGGTCCCTACCTTGCTGTCTAGAGCCGGGAATATTAGCCTCGCGCGCACCTAGCGCTGTCCAGAGAGCCCGCCGCTCTCCGACCGAAGAGGCGTGACGCTTTCCGGAATTCCCTTAACATTTTAAAAATTGGGATCCGCTAGGGAACATCCTCTGTTAGAAGAGAATTCCAAGGGCGCCTGGGTGGCGCCCTGACCTCTGCCTTCGGCTCAGGTCATGATCTCGAGCCCATGATCTCCGGGTTCTGGGATCGAGCCCCACATCGGGCTCTCTGCTCAGCAGGGAGTCTGCTTCCCCCACTCCCAGCCCCGCCTGCCTCTCTGCCTACTTGTGATCTCTCTCTCTCTGCCAAATAAATAAATAAAATCTTAAAAAAAAAAAAAAAAAAGAAAGAAAGAAGAAAAAGAGAATTCCATTTTCCATGTTCTTCCAACAAGCTGCACATCCAGGTCAAGCAAAGTCGGATTTTCACCAGTGGGACCTTCGCAGCGTGGCCGCCATCTGTCTGAGCCCCAGGCCCACGGTCTGAGGCTTCGGGACTTGGCACATTTTCCTGGAAGCCACCCAAGAGCCCCTTGGTCTCCGAGTTCTGAGTCTCTGTCTTAAACAGGACGTCCTGTGCTCTACTGTGCTTGGCTCTGGGCTTGTGTTTTGTGCCTGGTGTTTTGTGCTTTAGGTATTAATGGTTGGTTGATTATAACCTTTCACTTTGTTGGTTTTTTTTTTAAAGATTTATTTATTCATTTGAGAGAGAGAGAGAGGAAGAGAGAATATGAGCGGGGATGGGGGTGGGGGCAGGGGCAGAGGAAGAGTGAGAGCAGCTCAAGCAGACTCCAGAGCACGGAGCCCAATTTGGGGCTTGATCCCAGGACCCTGAGATCACGACCTGAACCAAAATGAAGAATGAGATACCTAACCCCCTGAGCCACCCAAGCGCCCCATAATTCCTTCACTTTCAATCAGGATGTTAACATTTTGGCTCATGTCCTTCCTGGCCCGTTCCTCAAGTACATGTGTGGGTGTACATGTGTGTGCAAACACACACACACTTATAGACTGGGTTAATGCTATTTTATTGGCACATACTTTGTTTTTAAGTTTTTTTTTTTCTTTTTAAGATTGTATTCATTTATCTGACAGACAGAGATCACAAGTAGGCAGAGAGGCAGGCAGAGAGAGAGGGAAGCAGGCTCCCTGCTGAGCAGAGAGCCTGATGCGGGGCTTGATCACAGGACCCTGGGATCATGACCTGAGCTGAAGGCAGAGGCTTTAGCCCACTGAGCCACCCAGATGCCCCGACACATACTTTTTTATTAACCTGATCTTTACCCTCAGTGCTACAAATTGTGGCCATTTGCCCAAGACACTATATAGACATATATAGGTTTACATGATTCTGAGCCATTATTACATAGTAATCCATTTTATTTCTACTTTTAAATCTTTTATTTAAATTCAATGTCATCCATTTTAATGGGTAGACTACCAATTACCATTATTTATATATTCCATTCCCTGCTGATGGTCATTAAGGATTCTGGTTTTTATTATAAAAAAATACTGTGAAGATCTGTATCACACATTCTTTGAACATGGGTCCACTTATTTTCTTAGAGTATGACCATAAAAATAGCTTTAAGTATATCAATACACATTTTTAAAGGTTCTGATGTACATTTCTACATCGTAGGGGCCGTATCCTGTTCTGTCTGGCTTCTGGTAAGGGTCAGGATCCAATTCCAATTCCCTGTCTGGTATCTTCACTTTTTCTGCCCCCACCCCTTTTTAAAGATTTATTTATTTGAGAGAGAGAGTGTGTGTGCAGTGGGCGGAGGGAGAGAGAGAGAATCTTAAGCAGACTCCCTGCTGAGCACAGAGCCTGACATGGGACTCCATCTCACCACCCCGAGATCAAAACCTGAGCTGAAATCAAGAGTTGGGTGTTTAGCCGACTGAGCCACGCAGGGACCTCTGGTGTCTTCACTTTGCCTTCACAGAAATGCCTGTGGTGATGGAGACTTGCATTTTTACCTGCATTTGTATTTGGGATTCTTGGGCCAGGTAAGGCTATTGAGCTGGGCCTCCTCCCAGTCCTGTCCTCCATTCTACCCTCAGTTTTGCTGGAGCATTTGGCCATGAGGCTCAGGATTCAGGACTTCACCTACCGTGAGCAGAACATCCCTGCACAGTCTCCCTTTCAGAACTCCAGGATTTTAAATAGCCTGACTCCTTAAGTGCTGCTTCCGGTTTCACCCCCAGATTTAAATGAGGGCTAAGCTCTTACAGTAGCGATCAAATCAGTTTCCAATCACAGACATGTTTGGGCAATCCACTCCTCTTCCCAATGTGCTCTCATACTTAACGAATAAAGTGGCCTTTTGAAACAAAAATAAACATTGATAGATTCTTTTATTTTTATGTTTATCTTTTTGCAAAAATATCAGAGAAAGTCAAGGTGGGGACAAGTAGTTGGGATGAAATTTATGTTTGAAACAAATCTTGACATCTTTTATTAAAAGCTGTGGCGGAAATAAAGATTTTTGTAGAACAGAGAGAGGGACAATGACTGGTGGGTTTTCAGTAAACTCTTAGAGTCTCAGGGAGTTTCTCACCACGAGCGAGAGGAAGACGAACCAGACTCACAGAGTCATGATCCTTGAGCCAAAATGTGACTCTGCAGGAGGCTCACGACACAGATGGTGTAAGAGGAACCCACCTCCCAGGTTCTTTCCTCGCCTTCGTCTGCCTGGAAACGTGCTTATAAGTAAGTTTTCTCTCACCTTTGTCGGAATCCTCTCCCTCTCTCTGGAAGACAGACAGACTCTTCTCATCCATCCCAGAGCGCACCAAAGAGCACGAACCTCCGGGACCTCAATAGACACAGAAAAATAATCCCCGGAGAAAGCGAATGACTCTACAGACCCGGAAGCTAGTCCTTCCGCAAGTCAGCGGGTTTCAAATTTGCTTTCAATCGCTTTGAAGGGGGAACGCGTCAAGTTGTCAGGTGATTAATCATCGCAAACAATGATCGATGATATCCCTGATTTTTGGCGCAGGACTCAAGAGGTCGAGGAATTGCGTGGGAGAGCCATGATGGAGCCACACTCTCTCCCATCCAGTCCAAACAGGGCTTCTCTGTCTTGCATCTATGAAAATGAAAACAGAAATAAGAAAGTGCTGAAGTCTATGGGCAGCTAAAACTAGGATCCCTTCTGGATACATAAACCAATGGAGCAAAGGACCCAAACGCTTCCGTGCCATTAGGAGGTCATTTCCAGTGAGATGGTACCTCTCGCCTCTAATAATTTTGTATCTATGTATTTTTTCATGTTAATCAATTGTTCCAATAACAATCATAATCCTAACTCGGTCCAAAAGTGGCTTTTAAATATACAGTTGGAGCTTTATGATCATAGGAAACACTAAAACTTTTTTAAAAAAGGATTTTATTTTATTGAGAGAGAGAGAGAGAGAGAGCACATGAGCAGGGAGAGGGGAGAGGGAGAGGCAGGCTCCCCGAGCCGCAGGGAGACTGACGTGGGGCTCCATCCCAGGACCCTGAGCTCATGACCTGAGCTGAAGGCAGATGCTTAACTGACCGAGCCACCCAGGTACCCCGGAAATGCCAAAACTTTTAACAAATTTATGTAAATATTTTTATTATAAAGCAGAATATTAGGATGATGGGGATTAGAAAAATAAATCTAAAGGAAAAGAATGAAGTGAAAATTTTGAGCTGTAAAATGTATTTTTAGGGGCACCTGGGTGGCTCAGTTGCTTAAGTGTCTGCCTTTGACTCAGGTCATGATCCCAAGGTCCTGGGATGGAGTCCTGCGTGGGGCTCCCTGCTCGGGGGTGAGGGGAGTCCGCTTCTCTCTCTGCTCCTCCCCCTGCCCTTATTTTCTTCTGCTCATTTAAAAAGATAACTTAGAAGAGCAGGTGTGGTTTTATTTATAAAGACCTGTCTTATGAAGGCAGCTGGTCCGAGAGAATTTCTCGTGTTTCCAATTACACATTCTAGCCGTGTATCCCCAGTTCTAGGAGCCGAGTCACTAGACTGCCATGTCCCTCTAGAGGAGCTGGGATGGGGTGGGCTCCCTCCCTGCCACAGGTCTTGTTTTCATAAGTGAATAAACAGCAACGGCTTTCTTCAAGGAAATGTCCCCGCTGGACCTTCGTGGACGTATGTGTAAGAAATTTTGACATTATAAAAATAAATTTCCCTCGGGGAAGTATAGCAAAGCACACATGTCATGTTGGAAAAGCCCAAGTTGTTTGTCAGGCTCTGGACAGGCAAACCATTCTGCTTTATTGCTTCCCTGAGAACTGGATTAGAGACAAGGAACTGGCCAGGGGTAGGGGTTCCTAGAGGGAGAGGGATGTTTTAAAAAATGACTTTTAAGGGGCACCTGGGTGGCTCACTGGGTTAGTATCTGCCTTCGGCTCAGGTCATGATCTCAGGGTCCTGGGATCCAGCCCCACATCAGGCTCTGCTCCGCGGGGAGCCTGCTTCCTCCTCTCTCTCTCTCTGTCTGCCTCTCTGCCTACTTGTGATCTCTGTGTGTCAAATAAATAAATAAATATAATCTTTTAAAAAAATAATTTTTAAAATTGAGGTGAGACCTATGCATGTACATGGGGCGCCCGGGTGACTTAATCAGTTGAGTGTCTACCTTCGGCTCAGGTCATGATCCCTGGGTCCTCGGATTCCAATCCTCCAAGGAAAGCAAGGCAGGTGCCTCCAAGCAAGGTGGCAGGCACCTTGCTCAGCAGGGAGCTGAATACCTTGGTGAGTGTTCCAAGTGCACACACCATATAAACACCACTCAGAGTAGGGCTTTGAATACTCCCAGCTCCCCATAAGAGGCCCCGTACCTCTGCCAGTCAATACCTAAACCATTCCCCAGGTCACTAACACGACCTCCATTATTGCTATGGGCAGAACGTTCGTGTTCCCCTCCTCGCTGAGGCCCTAAGCCCCAGGTTGATGGTCCTAGGAGGTGAGCCTTCAGGCAGTGACGAGGTTGGGAGGGAGGAGCCCTCATGAGGAGGATTAGCGCCCTTATAAGAGACAAGGGTGACCTGGTTTCTCTCCAGCCTGTGAGGACACAGCAAGAAGGTGGCCATCAGCAAACCAGGAAGGGGGCTTTCACCAAAACTTCTGTCACCTTAATCTCGGGCTTCCTAGCCTCCAGAACTGTGAGAAGTAATAAATAAATTTCTATATTTTGTGTTTCAGCTATAGCTAACGAGACTGTATTGTATATTTGAAGATCCTAAGAGAAAGATTGGAACTGTGTGAAGGACGGATATTAACTAAACTCACTACCGTTATCCATAAAATATACATGTAGCAAATCATTCTATTGCACATCTTAAACAATGTTATATGTCAATTATAGAGCAATAAAAGCTCATTTGCACTTGATTTCTGGGGCAGCAAGGGAGTGAGGAAGAGTTACACGATGACAAGCATCTCCCCGGTAATACCTAAGAACTGAACGTGGGACGCGGTCACAATGAAGACGACGGTCAAGTGGGCAGAATCCCTGGGCCCTTTGGAAGAAGGAGTCAGTGGTGATGCCCAGACACTGACCAGACTCAGCAGGTGGAAGCCCCCTGCCCCCACCATCCCCGTCGTGCTCTGTGAGTCACTTACACTTGGGGGTTCCCGCAATTCTGGAAGAGGCTGGCCCTTCCTGCAAGGGAAGCATGTGATATCTTAATGTGCACGCAGACATCTGATGGTAACAAGGAGACAAGTAATTGGAAAACCTTAATGCATCAGCAGTTCTCAACCCCGAGGAGCTCTGAAAATACGATGATGCCTGGACTCACCGCGGACCCGAGAATCACAATCTTTGGGTTAGCATCCATGTATTTTTTTTTTTTTTTTAATGCTAGACTATATGGAGCCCGGCTTTTATTCACTTCATGTGAGTGAGTAGAGAAGCCCAGGGCTTTTGTCAATTTTTAAAAAGCCTAATGAAATGATCCATCCACCTTCACATAGGGTCCGAGATGGACTTAAACACTACATGTCCTGACTCTGAACTGCACTCACAGTAACTAGTGAGCAATCATGTTTACACACATGCCGGGCAGAATGATGGGTGTATTTCTCTACCTGAGATACATATTTATAAAATCATTCATATTGATTACTTAAACGCTCCTTGGTGGCCAAAGAAATCCTTTGAATTCTTAGGTGTCCCCAGTAAGGATAGAGACACAAAGTGGAGACAGTATTCGTGAGAGGGAAGTTTGAATTCATGTTTAAATTCCATAACACATGACGGAACGGGTTATTAAATTAATAAACATAGAATCTGGCTCTTTGGTTCTGTTTCTGTATCTTCCGTAAAAAGGATGCCCACACCCTACCCCGCCCACAACCAGGGAGACCCTCCTAAAAGCCAACCAGCAAAAGAGACACCCAGAACTGGAAGACCCTCAAAGCCAGACCAGCAAGTGTTGAAGACAGGATACCTGTAGGCAAAGAGAACTGGTTAAGTTTCACTTGGTAGAGTGCTACTCTCTCGGGTGTCCGTCTCACATCCAGCTGGAAAAATGAAAGACGGGGCCCAATAGTAACTATTATAATCCCACTCTGGACTGAAGCTCTAGGTAATACTATCTAATCTATTTCTAAATTGTTTCTTATATAAAACTTTGCTTTTAGGAAACAGGTGTTCGACATTCTCACCCAAGCAAACAGCTGTGTGTACGTATTACAGGACTTGCACTAGCAGCAAATACATAGATGAGAGACCGAGGTATGGAAGAGTTAAATAAGTGGTTCATACTAGAGAATTTTACCAGCAGTTAAAAAAAAATAGGGTAGCGATACCTACACTGACTTTAGTTTATTTGAAAGCATCCAGGTGATTCTAACATGTGCGTAGAGCTGTGAACTACAGCACGCCTTCAATCACAGGCCATGCTTTTCTGGTTCTCTGTCTTGTAATTGGACTGAAAACTACTGGATCTAATTTAGCTTGGAAATTTGAAAGTCCATACATCTATTTAACATTTGTGGAGCACCTATGATATGATGAGAGATTGGGGGACCGAGGCAGATAACCGTAATTCTCGACCCACGAAACTCACAATTTGGCAAAACGAGTGCATGAAAAGCCCGGATACACACATTGTATAGAATTTCTGTTTACAGAGAACTGTTTTTCTTCCTTCCCACGCGCTTCCTGAGAAGGAGCTCGGTATTTGAGACAGGTATAGGGAAGCTTCACGCCACATGAAGATGTTCAAGGATGTGAAATCTAAAAATCCCCTCATTGTTGGAAATACAATTCACTTGAGTTTGTTTTTGTGTATTTATTTTTTAAAATTTATTAAATTAGTGTAAGTTCAAATGTATACGATTTTATTTATGTTAAGATACATCAATACTAAATTAAAATAAAGGGAAACCCACTGAGTTGTCCCATTAGCTCATTTCTGTTTCTTCAGTCTGAAAAATGACTGGCGAGGGCAGCTACACACTGTAAGTCTATTTTGTCCAGACATAACCATTGCTTCCACAGGGTACTGCCTTCCATTTCCTCTGGTTTTCTATGTATATGCATATCTATGTAATACACGGATATAAATATATCCATATTTAAAGGCAGTCATATTGTACCTTACTGTACTGTGGTCTGCTGAATTTCACTTACGTGTATGAACAGCTCCCCGTGCCATTTAAGCATCCTTTAAAAACAGTTTCTTTTTCTTTTTTTTTTTTTGTAGACTTTATTTATTTCCGACAAAGAGAGAGAGAGAGAGCACAAGCGGGGAGGGACAGAGGGAGAAAAGCAGACTCCCTGCTGAGCGGGAAGCCCAACGTGGAGCTGGATCCCAGGATCCCAGGATTATGACCTGAGCCTAATTTAGATGCCTTAACCAATCTAGACACCCAGGCATCCCTTTATTAATAGTTCTTAATGGTTACAAAGATTTCATTTCCGTGGACACACTGCAGACCCTTAAATACTTGGACAAATAGGGTCTCAACTTCAATTCGAGAATTTTGGAAGTTTCGATTATTTACGCTTTTGGGTAATTGTACATAAAATACTGCCAAGCTACCCTTCACCTCTAAATGAGTTTCACTGGGCATTTGCCACCTCATACCCCCTCTCTCTGACCCTTACAAGATCCTCTGGGATGGGCTGCATTGTCATCCTAATCTCCATAGTAGACGGGAGAAAAGAAGGCTTGAAGGAAGTGTGACTTGCACCTGGGCAGCTTTCCTGTTGGTGGATGACCAGGATGAGACCCCACACCGGTGACCAGGATCAGACGATCAGACCCCACCCCGGTGACCAGGATCAGACCCCACACCAAGAGACAGACCAGGGAATCCCAGCATTTCCAGCAGGAAAGGTCACTGATGGACTATAACGACAGGATGCTAGAATCACAAGGATCAAGGCACTGTCCCCGCTTCTTTGAAAAAGAACGAACGTAATATTCTCGTATTTTCTTTATGGGTTCATGCCCTTGACGAGGATGAGAAGGGAACCACCGTCCAGCTTTTCGCCCGAGCTGCTCTGAAGGCGCCACGTGGACACGAGTGCCCCCTGCTGGACACGTGTCGCATGGTCTCAAATTTCTCTCGCGGGGTTGACCCCGAGAGGAGCCGAGTTTGCAGGAGGTGGGGGGAGGCGAGCCCACCCGGGGGTCCGTCCCAAGCTCCTTCCTTAGCTGTGGCAGCGTCTGACTCGGCTCTGGGCTGCGATCAGTATCTTTCAAGGCAAGCAGGGGATTTTAATGAGTCCGAGCCGGGAACTACAGGTCGTATCAATCATGGGCAAGAAACATCCTTTTCTCCTCGCCTGTCTTATAATTGGACTGAAAATTATTGGGTCTGATTTACTTTGAAAATTCATAGGTCTGTCTCCAGCTCTGGCAGTGCAGAGCAAGCAGTAGGATGCTTTTTACCTTAATGAAGTGGTGAAGAAGATAAAACTGGCTCCTACTTTCTGAACGTTTTTTCCTACTTAAGGATCTGCCTGAGTAAGGAGCATTTGGAAGGATCGTGTCCCACTGCGCCCCGCCTAGGTGCCCCGCTTGGCCGCGGGCGCTTGTCCTGCGCGGGAGCGGGAGCCTCTCTGGTGCCCCCTGGTGGTAAATCGGCGAAGTGCCGCGTCTTATTTAGACTCAGAGCCCAGTGTGCACCCTTAGAGGACCCTTAGAGATCATCTTTTCTAATCCCCTGATTGTACAGATGAGGAACTGAGGCCCTGAACGGGGAAGAGGACTTCCCAGATCATACACGTTAGTGATGAAGTATATTTTACAGGTTCGCACACGTTAGTAACTGGGGTCTAGCTGTGGGCGGGGGCAGTGTTCAGGGATAGGAGAGAACCACTCAGGTCTTCAGAGGAGGTCAGTCTGAGCAAAGCTTGGAGATGAGAATCAGCTGATGGTGGGCAGAGTTGGAACAGCTGCTGGTGCCACATGCCAGGCCCTCAGGTGACTGTTGGTGCCTCTACCTGAGCCTGAGAATCTGAAAAATTCTTTGAACTTACAGACTTATAAACCCTTCAAGCTAAGTGTTTCCAAAACTGGACGCATTATTCCAGCCCCTCCTTTTTCTTCATTGTATCTCATCCCAGTCACTGGAATCACCTTCTACTGGGTTGAGCGAGCTGGACAGCGAGTCACTCCTGTCATCTTCGTTCATCACAGAGCCCTTCTCTCGAACCTTCTCTCCCGCCAGTGCTTCCTCTTGCCTTTTGACTGAAAGAGCCTTGGCAATGGACACCTGCCAGACAGCTGGGCGGCAGTATCGTTTGAACATTCTTGGTGCATCTGGATAGGGTCTTACCGTGGCAGGCTTGTCCTGCCTTCTCAAGAGAGACTTTGGGAGACCCTAGCCCTTGCCCACCTCCCTTCCAACTGGAATGCAGCTGTGTGTCCCAGATTTCACCAATCCCGGGCAAATTCAGCAGGTCTCAGCATGAAGGTGAGCCATGCAATGGGGGCTGAGGCTGTTCGTCAAAGCTCGAGCATCCTGTAGGGCGTGATGGGACAATGCGGGAGGACGAGGGCAGGGGGCGCAGAAGACCCATGAAGAGAGAGGAGATGCTAGATGACTTGAGGGGACTGAAATGTGGGGCCATGACCTAGTGTGACCTGAGGTGATGCACGGTGATAAATTAGGTTGTCATTTGCTCATTTGTAAACGTAGTTGCATTGTGGTAGAATGATCTAGGACTCCAAGTAGGAGGGATGAGCTAGAGAGGCTGGCAGAGAAGCTCGGCTGGCTGGAAGCAGATCCTCACGTGTCAGACACAAGAGCAGGTGCAGTGAGTGGTTGTCAAATAGGTAGAATGGTTATTTTTTTGAGTGGTTGTCAAATAGGTAGAATGGTTATTTTTTTTCACCCCAAAACAAGTATCACCAAATTGGACAAAATGGGCAAACTGGACAAGAAGAAACAGATAAGTTGGGCTTCATCAACATTAAAAATTTTCATGCATCAGAATATACCATTGCAAGTGCCTGGGTGGCTCAGTCAGTTAAGTGTCTGCCTTTAGCTCAGGGCATGATCTCAGAGTCCTGGGATTGAGTCCCACATCCGGCTCCCTGCTCAGCGGGGAGTCTGCTTCTACTTCTGCCCCTCACCCCACTTTCTTTCTCTCTCTCTCTCTCACTCTTTCTTTCTCTCTCAAATAAATAAATAAAATCTTAAAAAAAAAAAAAGAGACACCATTGAGACAGAGGAAAGACAAACCACAGAATGGGGGAGAATATTTGCAAATTATGTATTTGATAAGTATTTAATATTCAGAATACAAAAAAGGGAACCAACAACTCAACAACAAAAAAGACAATCCAATTGAAAAAATGCGCAAAGGGCTTGAATAGACATTTCTCCAAAAAAGGTACACAGATGGCCAATTAGCACACAAGATGCTCAACATCTTTAGTTATGGGGCAATGCAAGTCAAAACTGTAAAGAGATACTATTTCACACCTGCCAGGATGGTGATAACAGAAAAGAAAAAAATCCAGAAAATAGCAAGTATTGGTGAGGATATAAATACGTTGCAACACTTGTATGTCAAGCATAGGAACGTAGAATGGTGAGGATGTTCTGGGAACTAATTTGGCAGGTCCTCAGAAAGTTAAACATAGAATTACTGTGTGACCTAGCAATGCCTTTGCTAGAAGCATTGAAAACAGGGACTCAAACAGATACTTACACACTAATGTTTCCAGCAGCATTATTCACGATAGCCCAGAGGTGGAAGTCACTCAGGTGTTCATCAACAGATGAGTGGAAAAGCGAAATGCAGGAACGTGCAGTGGAATATTATTCAGCTGTAAAAAGGAAAGCCGTTTTGATATATGCAACAACACAGATGAACCTTGAAAACAGAATGCTAAGTGAAATAAACCAGATGCGGAAGGAAAAATATTGTATGATTCCACTTATGTGAAAAACCCATAATGTGCAAATTCATAAAGACGGAAGGTAGAGAGGCACCTGGGTGGCTCAGTGGGTTAAAGCCTCTGCTTTTGACTTAGGTCGTGATCCCAGGGTCCTGGGATCGAGCCCCACATCAGGCTCTCTGCTCAGCAGGGAGCCTGCTTTCTCCTCCTCTCTTTATCTCTCTGCCTACTTGTGATCTCTGCCTGCCAAATAAAGAAATAAAATCTTAAAAAAAAAAAAAAAGAAGGTAGAATAGCGGTTATCAGGGTTGGTGGGGCGGGGGAGGAAAAGGGGAACGGGGAATTGTTGTTTAGTGGGTATGAAGTTTCGAGGGGATGAAAATAGTTTGGAAATAGTGGGGATGGTTGCAAAAAGCTGGGAATGTAATTAACACCTGGTTAAAATGGCTTATGTTACGTGTATTTTACCGTAATAAAAAAATGTAAAAGAAATTATCTTCAGTTTTTTAAGAGTATAGATGTAAAAGTGGAAGAGCTAATACGCAAATGTTGGATGTGTAGTTTCACTAATGAGAGGTTGTGTTGTGCCCAGTGACCAGGGTGCCACACAGACAGGGCACGAGGTTGCCACGAGTTCTCCGCCTGCTTAGTGTTTCATGCTCTCGTGGACTCCTTGGAAAAACCCCGAGAGAAGCCGTTCCCATGCTCACTTTCCAGTTGGGAAAACAGACTGTTTGGTCTTGGCCCAAGGTTACCCATTTATACAAACAAATTTAAGTCTATCCTGCTCAAAACGGAGCCCAAATGGGATCACTGTGACCTCACACATCCTCCCACTTCCTGTTACTTTAGAACAGCGGGTGTAGTCTTTGCTCCTGGATTATATTTTGGAGAAGTCGCCTCACCGTAAGAGGGTACATTTGAGCTGCTTTGCTTAACTTAACTGGGGAGGGAGGTCACTGTGAAGGGTAGATCCTAAGATCTTTCAACACGCCTAATTTCTCAAGGGACTTTCTGGAACTCATCACTCTTGGGACACTGACCCTCAGTTGAGTTTGTTAGTTTGTGGGGTTCATTTTAGTGCACAATGGCAGATTTATTAAACTTTGAACGCAGTTCTTTTTCAATGTAGTTTAATACACCTGCCATTTTTGAATCATCCATCTGAAATTTAGTGGACTTTGGGGAGAGAAGTTCCTGAATTTCCTTCATATGACCAGTAGAGGTCGCTCTTTCACTACGATTCTTTTTTTTTTTTTTTTTTTTTTTGGAAAAAAGGCTCTGCAAGAAGTCCACACTAAGGCCCTGATCAAAAATTATCATCCTTACCCTCATTCTCTGTCTCTTTTTTCCTCCTTCTGTTCCTGCCTCTGCTTTTCCTTTTTAAAAATTTCTCCCCACCCCCCCTTTTTAAAAAAAGATTTTATTTATTTATTTATTTATTTGACAGACAGAAATCACAAGTAGGCGCAGAGGCAGGCAGAGAGAGAGGGGGAAGCAGGCTCCCTGCTGAGTAGAGAGCCCGATGCAGGACTCGATCCCCGGATCTGGGATCATGACCTGAGCCCAAGGCAGAGAATTTAACCCACTGAGCTACCCAAGCGCCCCTCTCTCTTCTTTATTCCAATCAGTCCCCATAAGATAGGACAGCAGGGGAGTGATGTTTTTGCTTAGCAAGTTCTGGGGACATTCATCACTGCCTGCATGCTGAATTCTATGGTCCCCATTAAGGACAAACTCCCCGAGTACAGGTGCCAAATGGCAAAGAGAGTTAAACCTCCCCTTTATCAGCTTTTACCAGATGGAAATGGACTTCCGTTTTTGTGGGTAAAGTATGGTCACGTAGCTGGGATTCTGTGTTCCTTTCTCCAACTATTTATCTTCTGGGGGCCTTACCTGTCCTGGCCCCAGAGAGGACAACAGGCACTGTTCAGAAAAATCCGTTGTCAAATCTGGGAAGCACTGAGATTTTGACATTCGATAGTTAAAACTCATTTTCTGCCCAGAGACTGTATTGCTTTCCAGTAGTTCTCTTCTTCGGCGGCTGACAGGATATTTAGCTTTTATTATTTTCTTAACTGATCACTAATAAATTATTTCAGAAAAAAAGTATTTCTTTTTAGTGTTTTCAACCAGGTTTTCATCTTCTCTGTTCCATATCTTCATCTGTGTTATTCGCGAAAGGTATCCACGGAAGGCTTTTTTAAAAAATTGTTTATTTTTTTTATTATCATATAATGTATTATAAGCCCCAGAGTACAACGGAAGGCTTTTAAGTGGGAGAGTTAACAATCAAAATCAGATTTCACCAATTAGAAAAAAACTGATCACGTATTTTATTTTTTTAAAAAAGATTTTATTTATTTATTTTTCAGAGAGAGCCCAAGCAGGGGTAGTGGCAGATAGAGGGAGAAAGCAGGCTCCCTACTGAACAAGGAGCCTGTTGTGGGACTTGATCCCAGGACCCTGGGATCATGACCTGAGTCGAAGGCAGATGCTTACTTACCCAACTGTGCCCCCAGGCGCCCCTGATTTAATATTTCAAAACAAAGAACTCTGTAGCCTACAGAGAGAAAGGAAAAACGTGTGTATGATGAGTGGTTGGGAAAGGAGTGCTGCAAACACGATGTCTTCTCTATTGTAAATTACTTTGGTGTGGATAGAATTCTTTAAGTGTGGGGTGATTTAGAACCTCAAAGAAATGGTGTCCTTCTGCAGACATGCCTCATTCCACAGCTTAGTTAGTGAGAAGTTTGCTGGAATCTGGTAATTGCGCCTTGGGCTCCACGGGTTTTAAGGACCTGAAATGTCCCTGGGAGGTGGAGAGGGAGATAATCTACCCTGTTCTCATTTACTTTACCCCGGCTTTTCCTTCTTGGGCAGCCTATTCCAACTAGCGGGAAGGAGGTGACATGGGCTCTCTCACGGCATTGGTTTTGACTGAATTTTCTGTTGCTTGTATCACCTTGAGCCAGTTTCTTATTCTGTCCAGGTGTTGGCTGTCCTGGTCACAAAATAAGATGTAGAGTTAATGTTTGTCTGCTAGGTGTCCCCGATTTTAGTCTTTGAGGCTCCATGGTCTGGCTCTGATTTATCTGAAGATTTTATTTTTAAGTAATCTCTGCACCCAACACGGGATTCGAACTTCTGCAACCCGAACATCAAGAGCTGTGCGCTCTACTGACTAAGCCAGCCAGGCGTCCGCCCCCAGCTCTGATTTATTATTTCAGTTGTATCGGTCAGGCTTCTCTAGAGAAACAGAAATAACAGAATCCACACACACACACACACACACACACACACACACACACACACACACACTCACACA